>NW_028292583.1:7088006-7325506 GCF_029948245.1 Actinia tenebrosa
CTATAAATATTACGAGTTTTGTGTCGCCATATTGTTCAAGACAAAACAGAATGACGGCAAAAAAATCACGCCAAACTTACCCTTTACTGGAAACACCATACAAGTATGAACTGCTCATGTAGGGGCTCGCTTGACTTTGTGTCATAGTTCTAAGAAAGAGAAGTAAAGCCTAAAAGATATAGGCAGTATATTAGCCCCAATATGCGAGCCAGTAGTCTCGGGTGATTTTGGATCCGTACATCCACAAAACACAGAGAAATCTTGAACTTCCCGTGGCCCGAAAATTCGGGTTCACACCGTCCACAATTCGATTCAAAATACTCTAAGATAGTCAGTTATTTCTAGACCAACTGTAGAAGTCTTGAAAACTTCTTAGTTATCACTCTGGTCCTACATATTCAGTGGACTTTTTTTACAATACAAAATACACTAAGCCCGAAGACTCTCATCCGCCAACATTTGGAGAGCTTTTTTTTGCAGCTGTGTGACGCACAAAGCAAACCCACGTGATTCTCAACTACTTCCTCAAGTTGTGATTGGGTCTTTCCCCGTCAATCATCTCTCTCAAATATTCCACCGGAAATGGATTGCTCGGATTATTTCATAGGACGGTATCTCATATAGCATATCATAAACTCTTATTCAGAAAGGCGAATAAATTAAAGGTAGCTGTAAATTGTCCCTTTTTTCGTAAACAAACGAATATCCTTTATGCTTTTCAAACTTCGATTGCTATGAAATACTTTTTAAAAATGTAAAACGTCCTATTTTTATACTGTTTCGTACTAGATCAACAAGAGGATTCTCTAGATATCAAACATTTGCAAAAACCGACCAACTTTACCTAACACATTATTATTAATTTTCGGAAGTTTCCTAGTCTATTCTCATTTTAAAATTGACACATTAGACTTTGATATCTAAATGGGGATTTCCGGAATCTTTTTAGATAAAATGGTGTTTTTCTTGATCACTATCACATATAGCCTTTGAAGTGTATTTTTGTACTTGAGAAGGTTTAACGTTCAGAACAGTACTTGTTTATTGTTTTGTCATCATTTTTAGTACCTAATCGCGGTATAGTAGGCCAATCTGACTTTAAGGGAAATACTCTGAGGGAAGGAAGTCATATATGTACTGGATTAAGAATCATGCAGATTGACTGGCTCAACTGTGACGACCCTGATCAAGTGGCCTGATGTCACTCAGCCAGTCCTGTCCCAGGACCGAGTAATCGGTCACTGAGAAATAGATACCAGTCAATATATATCGTAGTATAAAAAACAAGCAGAAATATGTTATATGATGATGAGAGATGAGGCGGTAAGCCGTGTGGGATGGGCTCGGAAATCATATAAGAACATGCCCAATAGGTAAATTACGAGCCTTGTATATGAAACGACTGAAGAAGAGGGCCAATGGGCCTTTCACAACTTCAAACTTTCCACGGTTTCTAGTTGAGTTGGCTCATTTTTTACGCGACTTGAAGTCGTGAAAAGCCCATTGGCCCCCTTCTTCAGTCGTTACATACAAGGCTCGTAATTCACCTATTACGCACAATATTATTATATCATGATGATGATATGTTGCCCTTCAGTAGGTAGGGAGACAGTGGCAGCTTCGACAGACAGCCAGTTTAGATCAGAACTGGTCTCTTGACCATACTCGTCGCATGAGACAGGCAGACAGCTAGGCAGTGTCTCTTATCAATCAAACGGTCATGCCACAAACAGGACCATGCACAGCACACAGGCCGCAAGCAGGCAGACTTGCAGCCGGGGGCGAACACAAACACAGACACGGTTTGGGTTCTTTTAATATCGCGGGATCAGAAAATGTTCACGCCGCAGTTACTGGTTATCGCCTGCACATACACCACAGCTATAAACCATCTCAAGCCATGAAAAGCGCGGGCCAACTTTCGGCTTTACTCGGAAGCCCAGCAGCCCAACTAATATACTGTGTTTTTATGGGGCCGGACTAGCAATATAAATGAAAAATATTGAAACAATACTCAAGAAAGAAAGAAAGAAACAAACAAACAAACAAACAAACAAAGAACGTAGGTTAGCATAACCCTTTTGTGAGCGACCTTCGGATTAGAAGGGGTCGTATAATGGAGCAACAGTTTAATAGTGTACTGTGTGAACTATGAACTATAACATGAGAATTTAACAAGAAGATCGAGGTAAACTCAGATATATCAATTCCTCAAAAGTAAAACATCTGTTCAGGCGGCAATGGTTGATTTTGGTTTTCAGAGGGACCCCGCAGTTGAAGGACTATGAAAACCACGCAACTCAACAAAAAAGATTCATGATTCTATGTGCTTGAATTTTGCGGACTGCGCAAATAATGTTAATGAATTTAGTGTGGTATATTTTTCATTATTTTAAAACTTTTTTATGATTATTTGACCATTCACATATTTTTTGACTAGACAGTATCTTCAAGCGCCGTTATTTTGGCATCAATGCATATATATGAACCACGAATAAAAATCAATATTAGTCGTTGAGCGGCAAAATAGTACAAACCAATAAATACTACGATGTATAAATAATGTATTAACGAATTTCCTAAGGCACCAATTCCAAGCTGTGAAACTCCACACACCAAAACAAGGAATATTTTTGATTTCAAAAAAGAGTTTACATTTCATGGTGCAATGGTGACGTAGTTTATGACGACTTATTTTCTATTTTTAGCCTTCAATGGTTCTATATTTAACTTATTTGCTTCCGTGGGGCTTTTTAGAGTCTTAAGCACTTATAATGGCAAAAAATAGCCCTTTGCTGATATATATTTTATCGCCTTTTTTATTATTTTATTTATTTCCATCGACCTTTTAAATTTTGGCATTTGCCTTTTTGTTAATGATTGTATGGTCGCCAAGACCCAGTTCGTGATGTCACGTATTCATTCCTGACAAAATTGAATACTTTGAAAATAAAAGTCAATTTTTCATGATACAGTTTGGAGATTGTAAAATATAACAGTGCCTTAATCGAAACTAACTGAATTACCATTAACAACGTCATATCCATTCATCGGGAATAACTTTTTCATTATGCCACTGATCTATTTCAATAGCTGAGCGTTCTGTTTCACATTTTGTTTTCAATTATTAGAAGGGAAAAAAAGAAGTGTGCCATATATCGCTTGGCGGATAATTTTTCTTTCGGCAAAATCCAAATACTCGGCCAAGATACGAAAAACGTATGTGATACAGTGGACGATCTTCAAACCAATTTGTAGCCGTCTTTCGCGAATGATCAACAACTATACTACATTCGATATTTCCGCTGTTCTTAGTTTATCTGATGTACGCGGCAAAGTCAGGCTGGGGCCTTTCTGAAGTATAAATTTCAATACTAACTATATAGAGAGTGAAGAACTAAAACCTTACCTATAAGTGGTGTAATATTTCAAAGAGTTATCCACCATGTCATTAGTGTTCCAGTGAGACGACAGGAGTGCATAAATATATGTACATAAAAGGCATCACTGCGAAAGCCACAGAGATACGAAAAGGTTAACTCCAGGTTAAAATTTATCCGCTAGACCAAAACAAATAAACGTGCGCGCTATAGTACTGATTATTAAGTGGACGCGACTGTATTTGTGTACGTGCGGCTTTAAACGCAACATGATCCAAAAATTCACATTCATTGTATTAAATTTAAAAATTACGTATTTTACGAAGGAAAAAAAAATTAGAAATTGGCCTATACTATCACTTGTTATATTTGTTGTTTTTCTGTTAGATTTTAATTTCAAAACTGCCGACATGTAGAAAATGATTTTGTCAATAGTAATGTAATAGTTTTTTTTAAAACGAAAACAGACACGTACCGAGGTAGAGTTATACTGGTATAAGATAGAGTGCAAACAATATAACCGTGAAACTCTAGTAATACTAAATAGCACAATTTCATGCAAATTCCTTTGTTTTCTATTGTTTAATTAGCACTATTTTGTACTATTAATTGTTTGCACTCTATAGTAGATTGAAGTGCTGTAGAAAAGTAAATAAATATAAAGAGTGCATTATAACATGAATGAGCGAGGACTGTGTTTGTTATAGTGAGACGTCGGCATATCACGTACACTAGCGTTACTGGTAATAAAGGAGCATAACAAGGAACACTATTACAAACGAGATGACCCTGAGTACATGACTGGTGAAAATGAAAGCATAAAGAATGAAAGTATTGTTTAAAATCCTCTCAATAACCTCTTGGATGGAATAATGATTAAATGATGAGGATGATGATTAAATGATGATGATAATCCTTCCCCCTTCCCCTAATGGTTATTAAGATCACTTGGCATTACGTCATTTCGATTTCTTACTGAGTGAGAGGAGAAGAAGGAGAAGGAGAAAGAGGAGAAGACCAAGAGAGCTACAGAATTCTAATTCAACAAATAAGCATTAACTTATACCCCATTTACACCAAGGCTTAAACATGTTTTAAAGTGGTTTAACAGGTTTGGAAAACTATCTACGAACACTACACAATATTTGGTAAAATAATGCATGTAAACTATCCTTTGTCTTGCTCTGACAATATTTTAGAAAGTTTCATTATGTTGTAGGTTTCTAGTTTCTCAATTTTTTTCCTAATGAAAACATAGTTTAACTAAACACGTTTAAGTGTGAATGGGGTATTAGACATATACACTATTTTTTCCATTGAAGTCGATCTTGCTCGCTTTGATATTTATCCCAAACCCCCCCCAAATTGAAAAATCAAATGGTCCATCCCTAAGTGCCAATGTCTAGTCATTATCTTAATTACGCTTTTTTGACTGAAGTTGAAAAACTTTTTACTCAAACATATATTAGGACGGGTTTTTCAGTAAAGTCAATATTTGCCATCCCATACTATATTATTTATAACATTAAAGTTCAATTACATTTGGTAATATCTACAGCTTTAAAGACAACACATCAGATAAGCGGTTGAGATCTCGCATTATCGATGGCAACACGCCTTTTTTTCTCAGTTTGTAAAGCAAAACTGACATTTTTTGACGTTTCTGACAGTCTTTGGAGTCATTTGCTAAGACAGACACGTTTTTGATCTGAAACAGGTGCACAACCGTATGAAAACAAGTACTAATTACTGACCTGCGTAAAAAAAAGCTGGAATAGACCCCTGAGAAACTCAAAGCCTTCCATAAAGCGATGTTTAAGGTCCAAGACCGCCGTTTTGTTCTTCTTAATTTCAAAAAAACTTCAAGTTTATTGTCGATATTTCAAAGTCGTAGATTTATTTAACCCGAGGCAGTACAGTAGGTGGATGTGACAAGAACTCTCAATCCGAGGAAGTATGGTCTTCTTTTTCATTAGAGTCAGCTGGCACGTTTTTGGATGTATTTAATATTCATACTGGCCATGATATTTTTGGCATGTGCCTCTAGCTTGTAGTACGCTTTTTCCGCTTGATCATACAAGCAGAACTGAACTCATATGCCACTCAGTCCTGCAGGCATGGCACAAACGGAATGTTAATTTTGTCAGAATTTTCGGGTGCTTATACGTTATACGCTGGTTGACTATTTCATTTCCTTGTAGAGAACAATTAGTTCTCTTGGATATTATAGGAGCGAACTCTAAATAGAGGAAAGATATCCTATTCTTCGATTGCACGCTTTGTCATCGTGGCCATATGTTGGTGCCATTTAACAAAAGATTTCTCATTAGCATCCATTTTTAACGGTACCACAATGGCCGCCATGCTTTTGTCTTTTAACTCTCTTGGGAATGCTTGCAACCCACCAATAGCGCCACCTTCATTTCTTCCCTCTTAATTGACCTCAGCTAAGGGGTTTCAACAATTCTTACATTCAGTACGATTTGTTTCTTTGTTGCACGATTCGCGTGCTCCGTTGATAGCGCTCTTGCAAACATGTTTGAGGTGGATCAATAAAAAGTATGTCAACTGGGTGGATCCTATTACAGTGCGACTACTATAACCGGGGCCACCTAGACAGCAAAAACCAATCAAATTGCAGAATGAAACAATACATTACATGTAACATCAGAATCAAATTATTATTCTCCTGCAATCTAGGTTTCTGATTGACTCAACTATTCAAAGTGGGAATGCATTGTTTTCATTTTAAATTTTGATTGGTTAGCTGAGTGGCCCCAGTTATAGTAGTTACACTGTAATATTAGACCTGCAGCCCAAATGGTCTATGAGGCCAAAGGCTGAATGGGCTATTGACTCGTAGATCATAAGGGTGAGAGATCTAATTGTTTAAGTCTAAACCTACTAAATATTTGGTATTAGTCAAAGTGTAACACCCAGTGATTAACGACATAGGTTCTTGCCCTAGTAGCCTCACAATGGAGTTTACTTATCAATCATTCTAGTGGAAATCAATATGGGACCATTTTTTTCATACTTTTAAAAAAGAACTGTATTTACATTATGATGTTTAAGGTTTAACAGTCACGAAAAAAATTTATTTCACATGAACATAAAAGTTGTACATATTAATACTTTACAACAGCTTCAACTTTCATTTTAAAGTTTCAACGACCATACCTTGAAACAAAAAAAAAGTTTTTAGGTTAGGAACAAAGTTTAAAAAATGCTAAATGGTTTTAAAGAGGAAAATAAAAAATACACTGAAATAAGATCTAATGTGTTATCAATCATGGATCTAAACATCTAATTGCAAAGTTTCATGGGATTTAAAAAAATAACAAGTACTAAGATAAAAACGACTTACTTTTGGAACTCCCATTCTCTGTTGTCTAAAGGACAAACTTGTCTTGTTTTAAGCCATCTTGAAATGCAGTGAAAATGAAAAGCATGCTGTGAAAGAGACAGTAGTTACGTTGCTATTATACTTTCAGAAGAGATTAAATGTTTGACATTGTTCTCAATTTATTGAGGTTTTCCATATTTTGCAAACTTGGTAGTTACAAGCTGAAATCTGAAATCTGTCTTTCACTGCTGTCAATCAAAAATAATCAGTATGTACCTTTTATGTTCTTGATTGGCAGCTGTGGAAAATCAATTTCACAACAAGCTGTTGGAAAGTCTGAGTTCACAGAATGTGGAAAATGCAACACTATTCCTAAATCTTTTTTAAGAAATCTTACGCAATGAAGCTGAGACTCAAACCCCTAAATTGCTATATTGCCTACCCCCATTCCTTACCCTTAGCCTAAACATCTGCTTTATTATGCTTTAGCACAATAATTTTTCAAAACCTTTTGAAATGTTTTTACAATGAGCAAAGTAACAAAATATACAGTCTATTTTGTTTTTCAGTTTTTTTTATAACAATGAAAGTAGTATTTTTCATTGCAAATCCTACCATGAACAGTATCTGATATTTGTTACACTGAGAAAGGACCAACATCTACCTCTCACCACAGTAAGATGACACTTACATTACATACGCCCCAGGCTACTGTGCACTCTTCACTTGTGGCTGATGCTTGATTTGCTTGACATTCAATACCTAGAAAGACATCGAGAGCACAGTCAAACCTCTATTAGCAGCACCCTCGGGAACTAGCTGAATAAACTGTCAGATTTGGTGGCCCTTTAGTCTTGAGGTTCCTTGCAAGTATTCCATCAAAGCTGATAGTTTTTATCGTGTCTATTGCATAATTTTTTCCCCAATCCAGCATCCTAAAAATTGTGTTTCTGATTGGCGGTATTTTCTATCTCTCCCTGCGGTTTGGTGTCCTGTCATTAGGCTTAATGCTTACGTGCATGGGATAACGAATTGTTCAACAACTTACAGAACAAATTAATGCTAATTAATTTCAAAAAAGGTGGAAGAGTAAATCTAGGGAAAAAAACTCAGCTATTAACTGGCCTAAAGTCGGTCCTGATAGTGGAAAACTGTGCCCTTGGCCTTAAAAATGGACCTTGGCCTTCAAAACAGACTTCGGCCTAAGCGCTTCAGTCCATATGTTCAAGAACTCAGGTATAATCATTCCCTATTTGGACTTCCTGGCCAGTAAATAGCCCCAATGTATCATGTTATATTTGATGAGCTGTTAAAAGAAGCTGGACATCGTGCTTAATGTGGTATAACTACATATTGTATACCTGTAATCCTAACTAGATTGGGAAGTTTATGGTGACAGTTGTCGAGTTTACAGTAATATGGGTTACCAAGTGAATCCTCCTCCCCCCCCCCCCCCCCCCCCCCCACTCCCCCCCATAAAAAGTAATGGTTTCTAAGTTACGCAACACAGTAGAGCCTAGTTTGATTTGAAATATCTGTCATAAATCTTGTGTTCTGCTGGGTTGGGAACATGCACTTTCAGTTGCATCGTTGCAATCGAAAATGACAGTTATTGAAATTGGTATTTTAAAAAAGAAATTAAAAACTTGCTCACTGTGCTGTGCTGTGTGCAGTTATAATAAGTGCTTGAGGATTGGCAGAACACTTGAGAAGTGTTGAGAACCACTCCACTATGTGTCATGCTTCTCCTGACACTTCTCTTGTGTTCTGCCAACCCCTGCCTGCTTTATAACTACACACAGCACAGATGCACATTTTCTATTTCTTCATTATTTGGCTTTTAGTGAAACAATAGCTTTGTGACAGTTCTCAGTTTTGTACGATCATTAATGCATTTAGTTGGTTCAGAAGTCATGTAAAACATCTCAATTTTAACGGTATGAATATAGCTATTACTTATCACTTTAGTTAAATTCTATGAAAAGGAACCTAAAATATGACATTTTCCCGACCTACTTTACACACAGGAAAAGAACCATACTCACACAAGTCCATGATGTGATTTCTACAAATAGCGCAATTATCGACTACAATATCTAGAAGAAAATAGTTAAATCAAATAAATTCAAGCGACTATTTGTCAAAGGAATGATTTTTTTACGCTTTCAAGAATTAGAAACAGTGGTACAATATTTTTATTGTGTTACACTTACCCCAAGCCCATAGAGCAACAGCGTTCCACTAAAAAAAATACCACAATAGTTCAAAAGCAAAATTCAACGATTTAGCGGTAAAAATTCTCAATAAATTCCATCCCAGGACTTAGAGTCATGACTAACCTTCTTTACTTCAAAGCGTTTCTTGGTAGCAGGGGCTGCAGTGGATGCCTGAGCGGGTTGATCTACGTCCATATCTCCACCTTCGTCCGCCATTTTTGCTGACCTTCTCAAAGAACAGCTCCAAAGAAGAGCCTGGGAAGTAGTATATGAAACGCATGATTTAATGATATCTCTGCTGAGCGCATAATACAAGGGGCTCAGGGGCTCATAAACAAAATATAGAATGAAAATTGAATGCAAGAGATTGTGGAAAATGAGATAAAATATAAATATAAGTAAATACGGTGCCGTTGAAGATGTGTAGTTTAAGTCCTCAAGTCCGTTTGTTAGCAAATCTAAGGGTCACAAGAAGAGCTATTGGGCCGTTTTGTGGGGTTACCTCCAAACTTCATGCAAGGAATCTTTCTTCTGTTCTTTGTGTTTCTTCAATACGGATAAAGAATGTTCGTTGTTATGGAACGGTTCTTGAAGGGAAGACAGTCAGGATTGGATGTGCTTCGGGTTTTTGGGGAGATTCAGCTTGTGCGGGTAAAACGATCCACCAAATTTCTTTTTAACTTCGTCTAACTTTTACTGGTTTCAATTCCGTGGCATGAAAATCTTGTCGATGATTATCCATACCTGTTTTGTTTTTCTTTCAGCTCCTCAGCTTGTTCGTGGAGGTAACGTGGATTACATAATGTTTGATTACCTCTCTGAAATCACCATGTCGCTGTTGACTGCAGCAAAACACAAATCACCTGTAAGAACCATAGTATTTTCTTGTTTGTTTTAATTAAACTAAACCTTAATTTAAAGTTAATTTAGTGTTGAAATACGTGTCAAGTTTCTCCTGTCTCTCCACACTTTGTCATTATTAACCAATATCGTAGGGACGATGAAGAATTACCACTGAGGAAGTAAAGGAACCCAGGTAGTGACCACCCTTGGTGCCTATAGCTATACCTTATACTTACCACCTCTAATTCATGACTCAATATAAAGCACCATTTAACATATCCATATGGAGAAGAGCACTATATAAATCATAAATCATAAAGCCATTTTTAATAGCTATGGCACAAGATTTGCTCTTCTATATGAGTCAAACAAAATAAAATTATAAAATCACTCATACAAAACTCAATTTTTAGGTACTTGGTTACACTCCAGATTTCATTGATGTAGCAATAACACCACTAATCAAAGAAATAAAAGAGAAAGGTACAGTACTAAACTAAAATGGACTAACCTTTGGCCTGGGGGGGGGGGGGGGGGTACACAACCAAGATTTAGGTAGGGGTGTTCTGCTGGGATTCCGAAAGGGGTACCCTGTTTATGACAAAAAAATGAGAAAATGAACATTAGAATTTCAAATGCTTTGAAAATATGCAAGTTACAGAAATAAAGCTTCACTCAAAGCTCAATATCACTCAAATTACTAAACTGGTCAAAAATCTAAAACCAATGACCAATTCTCAAATAAATTGCCTTTGGTTTAAGCTCCTGTTGAATTTTTTTCTGTCAAAATGTTACAAGAAATAATTTTTTGAAGTTGGAGAAGCAGGTTACAGTAATTCAAGGTCATTTGCTGTGCTCACCCAGGGGGGAGGGGGAATTTGAAGTCATAATAATGTTTTTGGTTGATTTACAGTAAATTTAAAGTAACCATTGGTCTTCCCTCAATAGGGATTCGTTTGATCAGCAATGCAGGAGGTGTCAACCCAGAAGCATGTGCTAGAGCTGTAAAGAAAGCAGCAAAGTCTCAAGGAGTTAATGTCAAGATTGCAGTGGTGTTGGGAGATGATATGATTAATAGAATAGATGAAGTGACCCAAGCTAATGTCAAAGAATTACAGTCAGGACAGGATTTTCCAGCTGGAGTTGTCAGCATGAATTCATATTTGGGGTAATTAATCTCTTAAGTCTCTTAACGACATGTATGATAGACAGTTCTGAAGAAGTAATCCATTTGAGGCACGGAACATTGGCATTACTTTGTGTCAGTGCTATGTGGGTTGGACCCACGACAGCAATAGAGAGAGAAAAAAGAGAGAAATCTCTTAAATTTAAGTTCCTGGGGCATGCCAAGACCATCTTCTACATTGATGTACATTCATGAACTATACTTTGCCTTTGATGTTATGGTACTTCTCTTTTGCATAAACTTGGGTCTCATTATTCAAAGAAGTTCTAGTTTAGCTAGTGCCAACCCCTAATTTCCCTTATTGACTATTTTAGCAGTTGACCAATAGCAGATATTAGGATTATTTTGAACATTGCCTTCAAACGATTGTTGCATTTGGGTCAGTTTCTATACTTTTCTCGTATTAACCCAAATGCCTCAATTTGAAACTAGTGTTTGCAGCCCGGGGGTACTCTTGCCTGTTTAGGGTAGGGATGTGCCGCTGAGCCCACTGCACCCTGACCCTGTTCCAGAGTAAAATCGCTGAAATTCATACCCTGTTCCAGAGTGAGATCGCTGAAAACCATACCCAGTTCCTGTATTGTGAAAATAGATACCCTGTTCTAGAGAGGAGAGAGCGGGATTTCATATACCCTGTCCCAGAGCGAGCGCGATTTTATATACCCTGTTCCAGAGTAAAATCACTGAAAACCATACCCTGTTTGGCGGCACGTACCCGTATAAGCGAATATAGGGGAGTACCCCCCCCCCCCCCCGGGGTTTGAAGGCAATAGAGAGTGTAACTCTAATAATTATCTGCTATTCCCATTCATCAGCTGAAATATGAATGTATATCACATGCTATGCAAATAGAAACATAAATCTTTTTTCTGTTTCTAAACAGTGCTATGCCTATTGCCAGAGCACTTGATCTTGGTGCTGATATAGTGATTACTGGTAGATGTGTGGACAGTGCACTAGCCTTAGGACCACTCATTCATGAGGTACTACTTGAGGTTCCTAGTAGACTATTCATTAGTTATTAGATTTGCACATAACTATCAGCTATGCATTGATGGGGTTTCAACTAAACTTTGTCTTTTGACTGTGACAAACAACAGAGATACTGTACCTGTAGGGTATATACTGTAGCATGGCCAATGAATGACTGGAAGTAGTTGACAGTAGATTAATTGCATTATTATTTATAGTCTCTCATATAGTTGATTAGCATCAATATTGCCCTACTATTTTCTTGAGGAAAATATTTGAAAGGAAATAAAACTTGCAAAGCATTCTGGTAGTGGTAGTAAATTGACGCCATTCATGCAAACATACCTTGTTGGTTGCCTATTATTGCATGGATAGATTGGGGTGAGGGAGCGGGAATAGACCTACCCTGAATTCGCTTGACTGGTTTCAAGTCAAGGTTGAACTTAATGAATAAAAGAATCAAGTTCAATCTCGACTTCAAACCATTGTTTCGTGGTCAGTCATGCGAATTGGGGATAGGTCTATTAATTAAAATCATTACCTTGTGATGAATCAGTGATCAATTTGTTTGACATTTTATCTCTAGTTTGGATGGCAGCCACATGACTATGATCTCTTGGCGGCTGGAAGGTAATTGAAGAGCTCTCAAATCAACCCTGACTAATTCAAACTGGTTCGAGTTGTGCTCCTGGGCCATACATGGACTGTATAGTGGCTGCCGGAGGCACCTTCACATGCTTTCAGTTCGACCCTATTGAGCTGCGCCACTTCTGTACTTTGTGTTGGTGATTGGCGATGACAATTTTTTAAAATCATTTTGATTACTACTCACATTCAATGTGTTCACATTATTTTAACAGTTAAATTGTTATTTGTATTTCCCCCAGCTTGGCAGGTCACTTGATTGAGTGTGGTGCTCAGTGTACTGGTGGCATATCTACTGACTGGCAAGTTGTTTCTGACTGGTATGTATCACTGACCATTTTCAACAGGCCCATCGTTAGGACCTTCAAAGGGGAGGTTCATTTTTCTACCACTCTTAGTTATGCCATTTCTTGAAAAACTAAAATAGCGCTATTAATTACCTGTATTTCGTACTTCTACAAACAAGGTGGAAGGGGGTTCATTTGAACCATTGAACCACCCTCTAGAGACAGGCCTGTTCAACACTTTATTTCTTTAATTAAAGACTCGCTCGATCAAGGTTAGCCTCATTTCAGTATCAGAATATTCACAAATATCAATGGTTAAGTAAATTTGCTGTAATAACCTTTAAAGGTTCTAATAATCACTGGTTAAAGTTTTTTTCTTGATATTCCAAGGGGAAGTATTACATTTTTGTGAACATATAATAGATAATGTCATAACAGATAGAGAATACAAGTATATGAATATGGCCAAACACTGCTGAAGCCTTTAAAAAAAATACAGGTCTAGAACGGGATTTTTCTGAGATTTTTCTTTAAAGTCTGTGATGTCCTTTACTCAACACCAAGTTTTAAAAATATCCAATGCAATTGTTATTCTTTGTTAACACCTTTCAGGGAGAATATAGGATATCCTATTGCAACTTGTTCAGCTGATGGTAGATGTATCATCAGCAAACCTCCTGGTACTGGTGGCTTGGTGTCACCAACTACTGTCGGAGAACAAGTAAGTTTTTTTTAAGAGTAGCACTTATGACACTGCTGTAAACGAACTAATGTTTTCCTTCTTCAGTTAATCTACGAGATAGGGGATCCAACACAATACATCCTACCTGATGTCATCTGCAATTTCTCACAAGTTACATTACAGTCCCTCATTGGTAAGTTGCAAACCCAAAAACATTTAGAATGAGACAAAGTTTAATTTAGGCAAGGTTAAAATCGAGACAATCCTGGCCAGCAGTTGTTCCATAAGTGGTAGCAATTGGGGATATGGTGACCTGGAAGGATTTGCAGGGCTGGATATACTGTATACATGTCATCCAACCGTTGGCCTTGTTTTGGCTGATAGTAGCAGTCTCAACATAGCAAATCATAGCAGATCTAGAATATTTGTCCCTTCCCCCTCCCCTCCCATGTCGTGTTAAGTAGCAGACAGGTCTAAATTCCACTGATTACTCAGTGTGATGGGTACCAGATGGTGGACTGTGGCAGGGTTACCATGGTGACCTTCTGGAGGGACTTTGACCTGCTAGGTCAGCCCCTCATGACCAGCCGTAAGCTCATCTATTGGAGATGCGCATGCTGTGATTCTCAATATTCTGCAAACTCGGACATTCTACCAGCAGTTGTCGTGAAATCGACTCTTTCTTGCCGCCAATCAGTCAGTACCTTTGATTTATTTTTATGAGTGGCACCAGCAAAAAAAAAAAACAATTTTACAATAAGTGGTTGGATATTTTGAGTTCACAGATTATTGAGAATCGCAGGAGGATGTGTTTTGCTCATGAGAGCAGGTGTTTGTTTAAAGGGAGAGAAGGGAAGGTAAAGATATATTATGCAGCCTCCATGTTGTTTTCCTCAAGCTTACGAAAGTCAAATTATGCTTGTGCACAGATTATAATAATGGGAATAATGGGATATGTACATGTTTTGATCCTCAATCTTATCCAAATGAAATCATACAATTATTGCTGCTCTACATGAAGCCCCTTTGTTTTTAATCGCAGGGTATGAAGGTGGTGGGGTACTTGTACAAGGTGCGCAAGGGGAGCCACCCACAGACATGTATAAGGTAACATGCATATATAGTATCAGAGGATAAAAATGACTCATTTTGGCGTAGTTACCATCCATCCCACAAGAAACTACTTAGAAATGAAAATGTACCTTTCATCTTTTCATCTTCTGGAAGAAAACTGCGAAAAGAAAAATCCTCTCCTCCATTTTCCTGGAGATATGTACTTCCTCCCCCTCCCCCTCCCCCTAACCCCTACCTTCATTTGATCACTAAAAATCTTCTGCTTCAACTCTGGGAAGAACTTCAACCAAAAGGCTTAGTAAGTAATCTAAAAAATGACTCATAGGCAAAAGAAGCTAAATCTATCTGTATTGGTTTAAAAACTTTTAGCTTTAACTTTTAAAAACTGTATTGCAGGTTTGTGCAACCTATGCTGATGGCTACAGGGCAACTGCTGTCTGTCCTGTAGGCGGTCCCTTTTCGTCACTCAAAGCGAAGAAAGTAGGCAAGACTATTATTAACAGGTATGGGAAGTACAGTACTGCAGTTTTAGACAGATTTCATGCAAGATACAACAGGCTGGAATATTTAGATCTGCAGTACTGGATAGACAGCATTTGTTTTCCTCGTCATTCTCGAATCATTCAGTCACTGAGCACAGGAACAAAGCATTTGATTATTTGAAAGACAGGCGTTGTTTTCTAATAAACAGGCATTTGTTATCATTTTAGGACCAGCCGCATGTTCAAAGAAATGGGACTTGAAGACTACACAAGAACACACGTCCAGGTGAAGAAATTGAGTCAGTGGAAACAGTCAGGGGGCGCAGTGCTGTAGTAAACATCCAAGGGGAAGGGGGGTGAAGTGCGTGTCTTTGTTGCGAAAACTACTGGCAAATGAACTGGAATTTATTGAATTATCCATGGATATTTCCAGTCAGTTGAAGTCTATTATCCTGACATAGGATAACAAACATTCTCAGGAAACATTTTTACTTTTCTTGTCAAAAAGCTAATTAATGTGTCAAAAAAAAAACATGGATTGGAAATCTGAATTTTAGGAGCGGCGTTCGCCTGACCTCGCCTTTCTCTTTTCACAATCACAGTTGAATAGACTGTTGAGAGGCAAGGAAGAGATTGATATCTGAGGCAGTTGTAAGGCGGGACATGGACTGTTTTGGGTGAATAAACTAGACTTGCTTGAAGGATGTGAACAGACGTTTATGATAATGACCAAGTTTTGTCTCTCCAGGTGCTTGGATCAGAAGAGACTTACGGGAGACACTCATTTCCGAGTGTCATGTCCGCTGTAAGTTTAATCGCTATGATAGTTTTACGAATGCAGTTTTGGAATGCAGTTGCTGTGGATTCTGTAATGCCCCTATAGACCATTTGCGTGTGACGTCGATCTCGGGGACAAAACAATGAAACAAATTTACATGAGAGAAATGTTTTCAAATCTCAACAGAAGAAAACGTGATATTGTTTTGTTCCCCGGATAGGTAATCAGTGCAAGGGGTCTATTCACAGGGGAAATTTCCCTGCTATTGTCCGACACCTGGCCATGACCCAGTTGGTTGAGCATCGGACTGTTCTGCGAGAGATCGCGGGTGTAATTCCCTAGATGGACCACAGTGGCGGATCCAGGGGAGGGATGCAGGGGGTGCGCACCCCTCCCTGGTTCGACCAATACAAAATAATGTTTTTTCCCTTTGATTCTAAGGGGCACACCCCTCCCTGGGTTAACTATGTGCGCTGTACCTCTTCCTGAACAAATTCCTGGATCCGCCCCTGGACCAACTTGCAACGCCGGCTCAGTGACGCTAAAGACCCACTTGAGTTTGCACCCAGAAATGAACTGTTTTTCCTAATTTTCAGGGTCCCAGAGAGGCAGTTCTGTGGCTAGCAGTGCATCACCAACAAAAACATGCTTTAAACATTTTTGCTCGAGAAATCGCCTCAGCTGGCACGAGTATGGGTAGGTCTCCACACTCCAGACCCTCCCTTCACGATGCAACGGTTTTTTAAATACACATGACTGCGTATACTAGATAACAGAGATTACAGTAAACACAGTGAATATATTAGATAACAGTGATAGCAGTGATATCTACAGGGAATAACAGGATATTACTGTAAACAGTGTGATATATGGATACATGTGTATTCAAGCACATGCATTTGGCGTAAGTTTAACATGAAACAATAGAGAGTTTAAGATTCTCGTTTACGGCAAACGTGAAACGTCAGTTAGTTGACCATTAAAAAATTCTTTAAAATTAGTGAAAAGGAATCACAAAAATCTCCAAGTAGTAGATAAACAAAATAATACTTGTCTTTGTCGACTAGGTTTGTAAAAGGTAAAGTGAAATGTAAGGAAACGATGAAAACGTGGTCACGTTTGCCGTTTGCGGGAAGGAAAAACGGGAATCTTAATCTGCCTAATAACCAAGTGAAAGACCTACAATAAAAGTCAATCCATTGAGGAAAATTGAAATTGCGCTCAAAATCTCGGAGCCAATGACAACGATTTTGTAAAAGTGCATCATAAGAACTCTTTGAACAAATTGTTTTCATTTATCCAGGGCACAACTATAGAACTTTCAGCTTTGTAATTTTTTTATTTTAATGACTGATTAAGGGTACTCTTTTTCTTTTTCCAGCTCCTGGCTTTACCACTATTGTCGGAGGCCGACCAAAAGCGTAAGAATCTTTTACTCCCTAACTATTGGTATAATGATTTGATAAATAGGCTAGAAAACTCACTGCGTGTTGTTATAATAAATTCTACCCAGAATTCGTAGGGCACAAAACCTATAAATACTGGTCGCATCTGAGTGTTTAAACAATGCGGTACCCTACAGATTGTTATATGACCACGTGCCGATCGGTAACCATATCGCATGCTCATACCTGAACCTAGCCTGTGGCGGATTTAGGGGGGATTAATTGGGTGCAAATGAACCCCCCCCCCCCCCCCTACTGGCTGGTACCTTGAATTTTTTGTATTTATTTAAAAAACCTTCGCCCACAATAATAGGGCCTGGACTGGTGGATAGGTTATCCTTATCAGGAGCGCCCCTAGGCCAGTGATGTGCCTCATGGGAAAAATGATGATGCAAGACAACGTTATTGTTGTGCCGAGATTTGCAAAAATGAACCCCCCCTCTTAAAGTCCTGGATCCGCCACTGTGAACAATAGAATCTCGTTTTCTTGACAGGAAAGACATTTTTTCCCATGTAAAATAACCGTGTAATCCTTCTATACGAAGAGGTGGGTTGGGGCTCATTCCCATGGGAAGTTGGCCCTGAATACACTTCTGTATTGTTGTTTCTATGTCATTCAACATGGCTGCAGTGATCGTACTAATTGCATTGTTGATGTGGACTTGCTCCAAGTCTCGCTCGCTAATTTTTTCCGTTGCAAACTATTCAAATAGTGCACGAGAATTTCGAGCGAGACTTGTATAACTTTGCAAGTCTCACTGTAGACTTGGAAAAAGTCTAATGTTGATGTAACACACGTTTCCATCTCGTCTCAATAACAGGTCTCCACTTCTCCGACTTTTCTCTTTCCTGTACCCCAAAAGCAAATTCAAGGTAAAAGAAATAGCATTCATTAATGTCGTCTCAACCTAAACAAGTTAAATAATATGAGTTTTGCTTCTGTCTTATTTTTCTTCAGACTGAAATTTATATGGATGACGAACTTGTAGAAGCCTTGGATTACGTTGTGCCTTCTAAAGTAACTAAACTAACAGAAGCGAGTGTTCCGAGAACTCAAGTCGTTCCTGCCAGGATAAGTACGTGAAAACACGTAATCTTTACACGTGATGTCAACAGTGACATGTTGGTCGTATGGTAAAGAGCAGAGTGACAAAACCATTTTTGTTTCATCAGTTTTAGGCTGTTTTACAGTATCGACAAAGTGTGAAATAATAATGTTAAACTTTGCTTCATTGCATAGTGCCCTCGGTGCATTTTCAATTTTATAATAAAAACAATTCAATATATTATCTATTGTCATCGAAATAATCTTTTCTGTGTTTGCGTGACATGCTCTTCTTCTTTTTCTCTTTTTCAGGAATGCCCAAAGGCCGCTGCACTTTTCCACTGAGCTCGCTGGCTGTAACAAGAAGTGGTGATAAAGGCAACAGTGTTAACATAGGTAATTATTAAAGAATAACTTTCATAGCTAAACAATATAGTAATTTTGTGTGTTGAAGAAGCATTTTACAATGTGAAATACATTTATCCATTTATTCACCGATTTTCAATATACTTACACATTCATCCATCCAATCAATCATCTGTCTATCTATCCAAAATCCGCCCATCCGTCCTTCCATTCGTCATTCACCATTTTAGCCCCATTCTGCCAAGTATAGTAATCCATTTATTTATGTATCTTATTTACTTATCTATTCGTATATTCATGTATTTATCGTTGTCGTTTATTAGGAGTGATAGCTCGACACCCTTCTTACGTACCATTTTTACGAAGAGCACTCACAGAGGAGGCTGTAGAAGAGTACTTTATTCATCTATTTGATGGCAAACCAAGCGATGGAAAGTGTCGTGTCAAGAGGTATTCAGATCTTTCATAATGCTTACTTGCCCCTTTTTTTTCCGACTGGTCACAATAGCTTATACCTAATAAACAATTCTTCCTCGCGTACCCCTAACTATAGCTGTGTCCATCTAGGTCTTGAAAATCGATCAATGATAATTCTGACTATAGATTGAAGTGGAATTTCTCTAAGGATTTCGGAGTACCACAGGGTTCTGTTTGGGGCCACTAACCAAACAATTTGCTATAGATTATTCTGACTATAGATTGAAGCGGGGTTTCTATGAGTATTTCGGAGTACCACAGGGTTCTGATTGGGACCACTAATTGCTATTCTTCGTTTTCGAATCTAATAAGTACCCTAAGTACCTCCGCACTCAGTGTTGCCAAAATCCCTTTTCCATTTGTTCTCGGAGACGCGGTGAGCTTCGTTCACGATCAATACAGTTAGCAGTGATACCTCAATACAAAGCTCAATTTTGGGAACACCCTTTTTTTTTCTTTTTTCTTTCTTTGAAATCGCTAGCGTTTAAGCATCGGTGCATTCCAATTTCCTCAGACTTATCTTACCTCAAGTTCAATATTGGGACCATTTAATGTTTTTTTTTTTTTGTACTGCAATGTTTCAAATATCAGCCTTTTAATTTCGTTGCTTGAGCCTCATTTTAGGAGTACCTCAAGTTCGATATTGGGACCACTATTTTAAATATTTTTTCATTTCAGGTACGAACTTCCAGGCATCAATGCCTTTAACTTTGTATTAGACGATGCACTTGGTGGTGGAGGAGTGACTTCATTGAGAAGTGATCCTCAAGTAAGTTCAGCTGACTTAATTAAATATTTGGATTTGATAATGATAAATGTCTCCTATCCCGCCAACTGAAATTTTTATTGGTTTTTTTCTTAGGGAAAGGCCCTGGGACAAATGCTGTTGGATTTCAAGATCAAAAATGTACCAGACATTCTTCCATCTATTATAGAACCAACTTTATAATGTAATGATTTCACTAAAGCAAAGCTTAAACTATTGAAACGAAACTCTCAAAACACCTCTTTTTCTCGTGTTTCCTTATGTTTTTCTCAACCTTAACAATTGCCAATCGTAAAAACCCAACTTAAAAGAATTTTTTAGGGTCAGCACTCTATGTTTGGAACAAGTCTTTTGTTTTCAGGAAATATAAGAGTTAGACCTAGAAGTAGGATTAGTAGGTTATGGCTTTGGACCAAGTCCATCCCAGGAAAGTACCTACCACTATGATGAAACGTTAAGTATATCTTTTCCACCAACAAGAACGGTAATTTACTTTTATTAAAACTGACAAAAATGAGGATTCTCATTATTCCTTGCGATTGTAAGTCTCCAGGTGGAGTGTTTTTTTATTAACCCTTGAAACAAAGTGTACTAATTAGAGTGTAATAGTCGAAAAGATACAATAGAAAACAATAGAATTAGAGTGTGATAAAGCATTATACGCTAAAGTGTATTTCACGGGTTTATGAAAACCACTCCATGTTATTACTATAGATATAGTAACCCTTTAATCTCTATACTAAAGTTCATTGAACAAGAAGAGAAGTTCAAGGTTTGATAGCCAAGACAGCATCAAGACTGTTGGTGTGTGTGTACTTCCATTGGACATCCTTAAAACCATGTTTCTCCAACAGCTGCTTGTACTCCAGACCAGACCTCTCACGTCCGCCACAAATGGTCAACATAAACAAGGAGTTCAACTGGACGTTCAGTGGACCTGATTTATCATCAAACATGAGAACTTCTCCAATTAAAATGCCCCCACCTGTGGAAAAACGAAGGCAGTTATTTTACAAAGTGAAATCAAACTTCTGGGGGTATAGTCAGGGGAGGAAAGGAGAGAGAATGTTTTGAGCTATCATCTGAAATGCGCTAAACCTCTTCATTTAATATACAAATTTTAACTGGTTCATCATCATTATACTCAACGTTTCCACAATGTTTATTGTAAATTTGTTGTCTCTCAATGGCTAGTGTTTAGTATTACAAGTAAATCAAATACACTCGAAAGCCTGGGGTGAAGTCACAGTCAGTAACATAATAGAAGCATAAACCTTTAAAACCTTAGAACGCAACAATCAAATGAGGAAATATTTCGCTATTCAGCTATTCACTTTGTAGAATCAATACTGAAAAAATCATATCAGAAGCTAGGTGCACTTGCCGTGAGAGCTCTGTTGCTTTCTGGTTGATCGAGGGGCGTGCACTATAAGAGCTATCATCATCACGCACGAGCGTTTTAAACCGTATGCGAAATAACGGCTAGTATCACTAGTATTCTAATTTATTATTTTATAAAAGTGCGGTGCTTATAAAACACTTATGAACTGGTAGCTCTCACAAACAATTCACTTTTTATGTTCTGCCAATCCCTGCGTGCTTTGTGCAGAAGGGGCGTCGTTTTTTTATTTATTTCTTTCTTTTTCTTTCAAAATTAAAATTATTACCTGAAGGAAGACTTTTAAATATACTTGACAACAGAACGTCGATTTTGTCTTCTTTCCAGTCGTGAAGAATATGCGTCAACACGTACAGGTCAGCGGCTGGTAGTGTGGGCCCAAAGAAGTCTCCTGTCACAAAACCCACATTGTTTTGGTTTGGACACTCTTCCATGGAGGGTTTAAAGTGTGGAGACTTCTCAACCACCTCAGGCAATTCGAGCACCGTGACCTTCATGTTGGGATAGAGCATGGAAGTGATGTAGGCAACGTCACCAGTGCCTCCTATAAAAAGAATATTAAAGATACATGAATATGATTTATTTATTACAAGGGATTTTATTGTTCTACCATCTAACTACAGGCAGCCCAAGCTTTATTGTGGACGTTGGTCACTTGAGGTGAAAATAGAAACGAGCTATTGTGAAGGGTCTGGATACTACTAAAACCAGACGTCCTTTGAACTGTGAATAAAATTAGCCGACGTCACGTTCCCACGCTTCAGGCGCGACGCTGGCATAAGAGTGATCACGTGATGTACAAACTTTATCTTCGCGCTCTTAGACTTGTAGCCAACGGCTTCGAAAAATGTTGAGTAAGAGTAAGGCCAATTTAGCCACTAACGTTGTAGTTTCTTCCAATTTCAGAAAGATTTCCAGCAAAAAATCCAGAAACGTAATCTCCTCCTTGCTTCACTACAGAGTCGATGATATTACTTCTTATATCTTCGCTTAGTGCTTTCCCATTGGTAAAATTTCGGCCTTTCTTACTCAACATTGAACTGAACTGCTCAGCGTACATACGTCTATTGCTTTCACTTACCTCCCAAATCACACATTTTCTGGAAGCGATTCAAGTTAAATGCAGTCAAGAAGGATGGTGCAGCAGCCTTGACGTATCCTCTCATACCCTCACAAAATGGCATCAGTTCATCTTTGTTTTCACCACCGCAAATATTTTGGAAAACGTCATTGGATACTGTATTGAAAGCTCGCTTCCATTGGCTGGTTCCTTCACGGACAGCATAAGTGCTATAATCTGCTGTTCTCTTTGTCACATCTCTTTCAGTGAACACGAAATGATTGAAACGCGAAGGGTGAGACTTGGTCATAAACTGGCCCAACGGTGTGTTGGAATAGACAGGTTCGTCTGTAGCACCAGTCTGTTTTACCAACAGTTCCATGCTGACCAAAATATCCAGTAGTCTACTGGTAGCATCTTGGTTGGTGGAGAGCTGTTCTGCTATCTTGCTGGCAGACTGTGGCACTCCAGCAGTATGAAGAACATCAAAGATTCCCAGCTCACAAGCAGTGAATAAACTCTGAGATACACCAAACGCATACAGGTAGGTAAAGAGCTTTTGGGGCACTGGGCCCATACTGGAGCTATCATTGACAGGCTTTGAAGATGCCATTTCAATCTCAAAGAATCACTTTATGCCTGACCATGTGTCTCCACCGTTATATATGTTTTTATGTACGTGTTGAACCAATGCTAGACATCTTGACCTTGGAGTGATGTCCATTCCCTAGTATCGCCGGTTTCTTTGTTTAACGGTTCTGCATGAATTGCTGGCTTTCACTCAGCTGATAAAAGTTTTGGAGTCTCGTTATCTGCTCCACATGGTTGTCAAATACTGACCCACCATGTGCTGTCAGCCAGAAGGAATTCTATCGAAAACTTGCGACATTCAGTTGATGAACATTCCGCGCGAGACAGAAAATGAAGTCAAGTGAAGGCCAGCAATATGGATACCGACACTAGATAAAACGTTTGCGCATGCGTGCATTTCAGCACGTTTTCTCAGAATTTTGAGTTTGGGAGAGAAAACAAATGTTTGTTTTCTCCAAGGATACAAAAACTTTCGCGAGTATACTTTTGGCAGACCACGATATTGTATTAAATAACACAATATGAAAGAATTAGCCTTTAGTTTCAAGAATGGACACTAAGTTTTGGCATTTTGTGAAGTCCAATTTATCAGGCATGTTTGAAAGTCCAATTTACATATGATTTGACTAATTTGCATAAGGGTTAAGAGCATGCGCAGACGTTTTTCACTCGTGTCATGGATACCATCTTATTCCCAAGAGAATGACGCGTGTTCTGAACTATACGCGCAAAATAGGTAGGTAAAGAGCTTCTGGCACTGAGCCCATGCTGGAACCATTATAGACAGGCTTTGAAGATGCCATTTCATTATACCTCTTCACCTTCGTATGTTCCCTGCTAGCAGAGCCTATTTTCCTTTTGTTTTGGTTGAGAGAGAAAAATAGACTCTGCCGATGTAGGGCGTTATTTCTGTCGCGCATGCTTGGCGTAACTTAGCAACGCTGTCATGATTTTGACAGTCGCTCTCGTCAAACAATGTTTGGCGCCACGGTGTCTTACATTTGCTCATGCGCACTACATGTAATCGGTTAAAAACCGGTTTTAAAACTGGTTTTGTTCGTCCACAATCGTGGACGGCGGTGTATCAAAGGAAACGCTCTACATCGGCAGAGTCTCCTTCCTCCCCGCCTGAAAGAAGGGAGAGAAAGAGAAGAGAGACTCTGCTAGCAGGGAACTTCGTATGCAAATTGCCCACGATTTCAGAATACATGACATTCCCCTGAGAATTGTTCTTTTGTGACGAACATCTTAAAATATTTACAAATTAAATAATCACATGGTCTGAAATGGGACAACAAACAGCGAGGGTAAAGATGTCTGTCTCAGGTCCGAACAAGCAAAAGTTGCAATTAAAAAAAAGAATCACTTGAAGATTGGTTTTCACTTGTGACGGAGTCATTAAATACTTTCCCCTCTAACGTTCTCACGTGTCCCCCTCGTTATAAGAATTCTATTTTTATGTACGTTGTGAACCAATAATAGACCGGCTCTTCACCTTGAGGTGATGTCCCTACACGTCTCATTCCCTAGAGTAAAATTTTTTTGTTTAACGGTTCTGCATGATATGGATACCACTTTAACAAAGAATCTTATCCCCAAGAGAATGACACGTGTTCTGAACTGGTGAGAAAGCAATATATATACGCAAAATAAAGACGTCTATTTCGACGAGACTGAAAGGACGTCATTGAATTGAATTGTTTTGGCACAAATTCTATTTTTAACGCCTCTAATGACAGGCGAAGTTAGGACAGGTGTTTGCTGTTTTCTGATTCCTACCTCGAAAAACTGCAAATGTAGAATAGCAAACAAAATACGATTATAATAGCAAAGAGATTAAGGATATTCTACATCGTGTCCGAAATTGTGTGTTGATGTAAATTATAACAAATATCGTCCTCAAAGCTGCTGCGCGTTGAAATACTGACCTGTGGCTATCCTGAGTAACTGTCTTTTTTGTTTAGACTTTTTCCTACAGGGGATTTCCAGAATTAACTTACAAAATATAAATGTTCATATATGAATCAGATAATTCATACAGAAAACATCCATTATCGAGCACTCGTGAAATCAATAACCCTCAATCACTTATATAGATTAGAATGCATTGAACAGGAAGAGAAGTTCAAGGTTTGATAGCCAAGACAGCATCAAGACTGTTGGCGTGTGTGTACTTCCATTGGACATCCTTAAAACCATGTTTCTCCAACAGCTGCTTGTACTCCAGTCCAGACCTCTCTTGTCCATCACAAATGGCCAACATATACAAGGAGTACAACTGGACGTTCAATGGACCTGATTTATCATCAAACATGAGAACTTCTCCAATTAAAATGCCCCCACCTGTGGAAAAACGAAGGCAGTTATTTTACAAAGTGAAATCAAACTTCTGGGGGTATAGTCAGGGGAGGAAAGGAGAGAGAATGTTTTGAGCTATCATCTGAAATACGCTAAACCCCTCCATTTAATATACAAATTGTAACTGGTTCATCATCATTATACTCAACGTTTCCACAATGTTTATTGTAAATTTGTTGTCTCTCAATGGCTAGTGTTTAGTATTACAAGTAAATCAAATACACTCGAAAGCCTGGGGTGAAGTCACAGTCAGTAACATAATAGAAGCATAAACCTTTAAAACTTTAAAACGCAACAATCAAATGAGGAAATACTTCGCTATTCAGCTATTCACTTTATGTAGAATTAATACTGAAACTATCACATAAGAAGTTAGGTGCACTTGAAAGTTCTCTTGCTTTCTGGTTGATCGAGGGGCGTGCACTATAAGAGCTATAATCATCACGCACGAGCGTTTTAAACCGTATGCGAAATAACGAATAGTAATCTAATTTATTATTTTATAAAAGTGCGGTGCTTATAAAACACTTATGAACTGGTAGCTCTCACAAATAATTAACTTTTTATGTTCTGCCAATCCCTGCGTGCTTTGTGCAGGGGCGTCGTTTTTTTATTTCTTTTTTTCTTTTTCTTTCAAAATTAAAATTATTACCTGAAGGTAGACTTTTAAATATACTTGACAACAGAACGTCGATTTTGTCTTCTTTCCAGTCGTGAAGAATATGCGTCAACACGTACAGGTCAGCGGCTGGTAGTGTGGGCCCAAAGAAGTCTCCTGTCACAAAACTCACATTGTTTTGGTTTGGACACTCTTCCATGGAGGGTTTAAAGTGTGGAGACTTCTCAACCACCTCAGGCAATTCGAGCACCGTGACCTTCATGTTGGGATAGAGCATGGAAGTGATGTAGGCAACGTCACCAGTGCCTCCTATAAAAAGAATATTAAAGATACATGAATATGATTTATTTATTACAAGGGATTTTATTGTTCTACCATCTAACTACAGGCAGCCCAAGCTTTATTGTGGACGTTGGTCACTTGAGGTGCAAATAGAAAAGAGCCATTGTGAAGGGTCTGAATATGCAAATGTGTCACTCACTGCTCACTTATTTGTTAGCTAATCGATAAATCTGCTTACGGACGAAGCTTAAACCACGAAGTTTATATCCAATAAAGGCTTAAAAAACTATCTATATCAGGAGCTGGAATTTCACTGTTAGATGTGGGATAATGTGTCTAGCACTGATCATGCTTACACCCGCACATAGCTTTACATCTGGTTATTTATATCAAAAGGATAAAGGAATGATGCAGCCTAAACTAGAGTTTTCGAACAGTCAAATCTTTATTTATTTAATAGAAAAGCCGTCTATCACAAAAAATGTGAAGTTCTGAAAAGTCGATTTATTACAGGGTTTGCTTCAAAACTCAATGAAACTCTATGAAATAACAAAGAACTAAACAAGCTAGTACGAATTGGAAGCAAAATATTAGGTGACTAATCCAGCTAACCACTAAAATTGAGCATTTTAATCGAGCTATCAAATTACTTTGATGTTTAAGTCAACAAAATGCACAAAGAGGGCACAAAGCTAATGGTTTTCACGAGTTCCTAAAAGGTAGCCTGCGTTCAGCCGGTATGCTCATGTTAGCCAAAGGCTGTTTGATTTGTATTTACTGAAAGTATTGCTGGGTAACTGAAGCGCCACCGCTCAGCGTACATACGTCTATTGCTTTCACTTACCTCCCAAATCACACATTTTCTGGAAGCGATTCAAGTTAAATGCAGTCAAGAAGGATGGTGCAGCAGCCTTGACGTATCCTCTCATACCCTCACAAAATGGCATCAGTTCATCTTTGTTTTCACCACCGCAAATATTTTGGAAAATTTCATTGGATACTGTATTGAAAGCTCGCTTCCATTGGCTGGTTCCTTCACGGACAGCATAAGTGCTATAATCTGCTGTTCTCTTTATCACATCTCTTCCAAACAACACGAAATGATTGAAACGCGAAGGGTGAGACTTGGTCATAAACTGGCCCAACGGTGTGTTGGAATAGACAGGTTCGTCTGTAGCACCAGTCTGTTTTACCAACAGTTCCATGCTGACCAAAATATCCAGTAGTCTACTGGTAGCATCTTGGTTAGTGGAGAGCTGTTCTGCTATCTTGCTGGCAGACTGTGGCACTCCAGCAGTATGAAGAACATCAAAGATTCCCAGCTCACAAGCCGTGAATAAACTCTGAGATACACCAAACGCATACAGGTAGGTAAAGAGCTTTTGGGGCACTGGGCCCATGCTGGAGCTATCATTGACAGGCTTTGAAGATGCCATTTCAATCTCAAAGAATCACTTATGCCAGTCCGCGTGTCTCCTTCGTTATATATACACCTATTTCGAAAATCGTTGTCGCACCAAGAAGCCTCAAGTAACGAGCCAAGGCTCCAGAGAACGTCGGTACTCTTAATTATAATTGATTTATTTATGGTTCATGCAAGTGGCTATAGCTCTCCACTAATGATCATCTCAAGCAGCCTTGCTTGGAACAAGTTGTGAAGTCAATAAATGAAAATGCACCATAAATAAACTAATTACAGCTAAAAGTACCGGCATTCTCTGCGGTCTTGGCTTGTTGCTTGAGGCTTTTGGTTCAGCCAATATTTACTTAAGACTGATTACCAACGACACCACGAAGGTGTTGAAAAGAATAACCTTAAAACTTATTTTGTCAACATGAATCAAAATGAAGGCCGTAGAAAACACAAAAACAGTCCAAGGGCACTAGGACACCGAATGTTGTTGGATTTCTATAGTTTTTTTTCCTTTCGATTATTTGAATTAAATTAAACGTATATATTTGTTTACTTATTTTGTGTCCGTGTTCCTTCGCTGTTATAATGCAGACGTTTTCTTCCAAAGGTCAAACGGTTTGAATAGCCGATGAGCGTTACTTCTTTAACGGCTGTTCCGTACTTGACTCTGTTTGTACTAACAACAACAACGCGACCGCGCGATGCTCCTTACGTCAGTAATATTCAAACGTTGAAATTTTTCAGCTGGATGCAATGCTAACCGAAATTCGTGCTGTTGTTCTGCTGTTTGGCAAGTTTAGCTCATTCTAAACTATTAAGTAGCTAAGAAATCACATTGATGATATATATACTTTAATTCAACTATGGGGAATTATTTTCAGAGAACCTATATAAAATTGAGTACCAAGACAAGAGCAAAAAGAGGGGAAATACCACGCCGAAATCGCTTGTTGGAGTTGTTGGCTGTTTGACTTCAGCTGGTTGACAGCTCTTGTCCTGGAGCAAGCGATAGCGATAGCTCTAATCAATACTTATTCTCTACTCAGTTCAAAGTCCAGAGAATACAAACAAATCATGACGCCAGATCCCAAAATTTAAATGTACCATCATCATCATCATCATAAAATAAAATTTTAGTCAAAGTTATAATTAGTCAAAATAGAAATAAGCCCTAAAATCCAATGCTCAGGGCCGTAACCAGAACTTTTACAGGGAGGGTGCACATCGAATAAAATCGGACCACAGGCAATAATTTGCAGAACCAAAAAGAAAAACAAGGTAACCAAAAGAAAGCAGAACCAAAAAAAAAAAAAAAAAAAAAAAAAAAGAAGACGGATGAGCGGACCTTAAGCTTTTATGGCGGGGTGCACGTGCACCCTGTGCTCCCCCGCCCCCTGGTTATGGCCCTGATGCTGTACTGAGTCATAAATCACTTATAGATTAGAATGCATTGAACAAGAAGATAAGTTCAAGGTTTGATAGCCAAGACAGCATCAAGACTGTTGGTGTGGGTGTACTTCCATTGGACATCCTTAAAACCATGTTTCTCCAACAGCTGCTTGTACTCCAGTCCAGACCTCTCACGTCCATCAAATGCCAAAAGCATGACCAGAGACATGTACTGACTGTATAATGGACCTAACTTGTCATCGTAAAGAAGGACTTCTCCAATCAAAACACCTCCACCTGAAAGAAATACATCATCATGAATATCAACAACTGTTATCTCCTGTACATGCTGTATGAAAGATAGTTCAGTTAGAACGATAAAATTGAATGACTTGAACTTTAAAACCACTTCAGACGATGAGTGTGAACATCAGGATGAGAAAAATCTTTGGGAATACTGGGAATAGTATATATCAAAATACATCTTACTGTGTTCATACTTCAGACCGAGTTTCGTTTTGCAGATGGGGAGGAACGAGTTACTTCACGTACACGCTACGACATGCTGTAATATTGATATGGCTTTTCATTGTCAAGCAAACATCCAATCATATGACGATGCTATCAGTAAGATACAGTACAACTCATGCCAAACTTGACAGGTCTACTCAATTTTTGCATTATGTAATATTTTAACCAGCTGTGAGCGATCAAATGCTCATAAAAACATGAGCCAATCTGCAAATAAAACATGTACACGACAACGGAAAAAGATTTACCTGATGGGAGGTTGGCAAATATATTTGCCAACAGAGTGTCCACCTTGTCATCAGTAAACAAATGTAGAATATGAGTCAACACGTATAGGTCAGCGGCTGGTAGAGTGGGCTCAAAGAAGTCTCCCGCCACAAAAGTGACATTGTGTTGGTTTGGACACTCGTGGATGGAAGGTCTAAAGTGTGGTGCATTCTGTACGACTGATGGTAAATCGAGCACCGTGATCTTCATGTTAGGGTAGGCCATACAAGCAGCGTAGGCAACGTTACCAGTACCTCCTGTTGTGATGTTCAAATATAAATCAAACATTTACTAGAGACGAGCATGGGTGGGGCACCATGACTAGCTTGTTTTAAGCCTGTTTTGCTGGGAAACGTTATCAGTTGTATTGGGGATAGGAAAATAGAAAAGGAAAAGTATTTCCCTTATCGTTACCCCTCCCAGCCCTCACCCTAATGCATTATTCTATGGCAGCATGGACCGAATTTGATACCCTTCGTCTAAAAAGTGATTTAAAACAGATTTATAGAAAAAATATCTTGGATATTTTTGCTCACCTCCCAAGTCGCACATTCGCTGAAAACGACTCAAATCAAATGAAGACATGAAAATTGGGGCAAATAACTTGACTTTTCCCCGCATGCCTTGGAAGAACGGGAGAAGTACCTCTTGGTTCGACCATAGATTCTTATCGACATCCTTGGTAGCTGTATTAAAGGTACGATGCCACTGGCTGGTTCCTTTTCGCGAACAGCAAAGCTGAGGTTATTCATTTGACGTAGGTTTACGTCCTTAACAAACGTCACATATTCATGGAAACAGGACGGGTTGTCCTTTGCGAGTAAGTTTCCCAAAGCTGTGTTAGAGTAGACGTGCTCGCTTGTGGAACTAGTCTGTCTTCCCAACAGTTCCAGGCTGACCAAAACATCCAGTAGTCTACTGGTGGCATCTTGGTTGGTAGAGAGCTGTTCTGCTATCTTGCTGGCAGACTGTGGTACTCCAGCAGTATGAAGAACATCAAAGATTCCCAGCTCACAAGCCGTGAATAAACTCTGAGATGCACAAAATCCGTGAAGAATTTCGATAACTTTGTGTGGCAACGAAGGTAGGTCACCAACAGATGACATTACCACTGGGGCTTTTTGAAGTGTCTCTTCTTGGCTCTCTTCGATTCTTGAATTCTTGGACCAGGTAAACAAGTACGTTTCGATCAGCGCAGCGGCTGAATTGAAACAGTATTAATATATATGTCGTATGTGTGAACAGAAGGGAATTTTGCATCACCTAAATTACATGATAAAAGGTCATATTTGGCATTTATCATCAAAACATTCTATTCGTTGAGAACATTCTTGCAATTCCCATGTACAAGCATTATTTTTTAGCTATTTTTTTTCTTCTCTGATGTCACAATCGAGCATTCAAGGTCCAGTGCTAGCTCGTGCGAATGGTTATCATGTTTAAAACGAACCCTCGTGATTGACAATAGACCACGCCGTCTCATTCCCTAGAGTGTCATTTCTTTGTTTAATGGTTGTGCACATGAGAAGACACATGAATATGAATACGACTCATACAAAGAATTTCATTCTCAAGAGAATGAAACGTGGTCTGAAATGAGAAAAACATTATTGATACAGTTCGTTCTCTCTTGGCCCAAGCTGGCAAGGTTCGATCAGTCTTGAAACAAAGTTCAGTGTGTGCTGTGTGTGGTTTGACAGCAATATATAATTGCTTTATTGCTCCAAATGATATTTTTAATGTTTTAAGTATCTATAAGATTTTTTCTCTTGACACCATATTACCAACAGAAAATAAGGTGCCCCCAGAAACTACCAAAATCCCTTGCACACTTTGTTTTGTTCAGTTAATCAGCACCATTTGTTTTACTATTCTCATGAGGAAATACAAATTTGAATAAAAGGAAATTCGTCACAGTGAAATTTTCCAAGTACTTTCTATTATCTCTCGTAAAAACGAAATATTTTAAACAACGACAAAAAAAGCTTTTTCTAAAGCTTATTCGGTGAATCTTTCCAGGGATGAATTATATTTTCTTTATTTTCAAGTAAAAACTGTTGTTTATTAAAAATTCCTGAAAAATAGGAAGCATTGAACTACGAGCGAAATGTTCACTGATTGGCTAATTCGTTTAGGCTGAGAGAAGCGAAATCCCCTGGACCCAGTGACCGCTGGAATTGTATTCAAGGTTTCCTACAGAAAACAGCGTCCATGAAGGAGTTTCCAGTGTACTTGTACTGCACATCGACAAAACCATGTTTTTCTAGCAGCTGTTTGTACTCTTGTCCTGATCTCTCGCGCGCTCCCTTGTCACAGAGCACGAGCATTGTTAAAGAGGCCAGCACGCCTACTAAGGGCCCTGTTTTATCTTCTTTCAAGAGTAATTCACCAATGAGAAGCCCTCCACCTAAAATGCAAAAACAGATTTCGGTTAGAATGAAAACTCAAGCCACGGTCACGGTCAACCAATCACAATTCTTAGGAGATTTCTCGTCCAATCAGTACCCAAGATAATCGTAATTAGGCACAGGAAGCCCAAGACGAATCCCAGTTCAGTCCCATAGACACAGGAAACCCAAGATGAATGCTCATTGCTCATTCGATATAGAGTTTGGCTATATTTATGTTAGTAAAAAAAAGCTATCTAAAAACTAGTGATCTGTTAAATACACTCTCCTGGTACCTGAAGGAAGGTTCTTGTACACATTTGACAGTAAAGCATCAATCTTTGCCTCGCCCCAGTCATGTAGAACATGAGTCAACACGTACAGGTCAGCGGCTGGCAGTGTGGGCTCAAAGAAGTCTCCCGCCACAAAAGTGACATTGTGTTGGTTTGGACACTCGTGGATGGAAGGTCTAAAGTGTGATGCATTCTGTACGACTGGTGGTAAATCGAGCACCGTGATCTTCGTGTTAGGGTAGACCATACAAGCAGCGTAGGCAACGTCCCCGGTACACCCTTGTTTAACAAAGAAAAAGTTGGTAAGACTGGTGAAAAAGGACTATAAAATTGAAGCTTTTCCTGGTAATGTAGAAGTCGTACTCGCCACTATAGGGGTTTTCAAACTTGCAAAGTTTTGCGGAATACTAGTCCTAGAATGTTTTTTCGTGTCCTACCATTGCTGTCTATTATTAATAGAGAACTTAAGATTTTTATTATCGAAATTTTCATACTGGAGCTGAACATTCAGTACAGAGACAAAAGGCTATTCAAGGCTGCAAAACTGCCAGCCATGTTGCACACGAAGTACACTACATTTAATATCTTTGAGGCTTTCGCGTTTAGTCATGGCAATGTAATATTACGGATAAAACACGTGGATTTGGCAAAAACATGACGTTATGGAATTATACACATTTTTTATTCGACTTTCATGCCGTGTATCGGAAACGACAAAGTTGGTAGATTCTAATTAGGAATATAGAAAAATGTTAATATCAAGAAAGGTTTTGTAACAATAAACTGTAAGAAAAAACAAAAAAACAAAAAAAAAAAAAAAAAAAAAAAAAAAAAAAAAAAAAAAAAAAAAAAAAAAACGACAGCGAGAGAACTTTAGAAAGAAAAGAAAAGAAAAAAAAAAGAGAGAAAAAGAAGTTAGTCGTGATTAGTCACATCAATCTATAGAATCTAAATATAACCCAGACTTAAGACACGGAAAATTTATATGTACGTCAATCGAGATTCCTATTAATCATCCTGTCAATGTATCTGTTTGAACAGTAAGTTGACTTACAGTGACGCCAAACTAAAGTGTATCCAAATGCAATCAATAATATGACGCATTTTATGGTTTCTGAGAATGCGGGGGACGGAGACAGACAAGTATTTCAAGAACCATTACTTATTTTTGATAATATATAAACATTAATTCATGACTCAGAGAATGTTAAGTGAAGTCACCTGCTCTAATTACTCAAGTATTGACGTAGTATAGACTTTTTTGAGAGCTTTAGTTAATTTTAAAAAGGCGGGATTGGAAAATCTGTCTCAGTTTGTAGAGTTTGATAAACTTTTTTTCAGAAAACTAGCTGTTGATACATCCATTTTTGCTTCGTCCAGCTACGTTAAATCACAGTTAACTATGTTTAAGTATAGTCTTTCACAACGAACTCACTCTGAATAATAATGTAAAATTATTAAAACTTTCTGCAGTGTATTAGTGACATAATTCAAATATTTGTGGTTAGACAAATCGTTAAGCAAATATTTTGCTTTTGCTGACGTAATCCTGATTCCAACGAACAATGTATTTTTACTTAGATTTGTTTCCGTTAGTGTGGAAGTATTAAAACTTGAACTAGACAAGTTATTCAATTATTATAGAGAGGACGTATGACACCAATAACTGAGATTCTAAGCATATTTTCTCGGATTTGATTTGATATTCCTTGATCCAAATCCTCCTTCTTTAATTATTTGTATTTGCTGCATTGTCCTAATTGCAAATTCAGTTCTTCTCGTGAAATGCCAGTTTTTGTTTCTGGCAAGGATTTTTGTTTTATACCGGAAACTAACAAAAACGCATTCAGACAAACGCGACGCCGGTCGAGCAGTAATTACGACAGCAACATCAATTGCATATCTTCAAAAAAACAAAAAACAAAAAAAAAAAAACAAAACAAAACAAAACAAAAAAAACAAAAAAACGTCAAAATGACATAACAGGAACAGCAGCTATCTTTTACATCATCCAACATGGATGACTTCAGAGATATCTTTTACATTTTTCAAGATAGATTTTCAAGTGATTATTTTGGTGAAGAAGATAGACCTACTTGATGTATAGTCAAAGCAAAAGTTATGTAAGACTTACCCCCTAGGTCACACATGTGCTCAAAGCTGCCCAAATCAAATGCCTTCACCACCCCCTTGGCAGCAGGTCGGCATGTTCCTCTCATCCCTTCCATAAGACGAATACATCCCTCTTTTGTCGCAAGAACATCTTTGAAAAAGTCTTCAGCTGAAGATCGGTTGAAAGATCTTTCCCATTGGTTTTGACCTTCCCGTACTGCACATTGTAGGTTGCCAAAGAGATTATATAAGACATTACTACCAAATGCCATGGAACACTTGATTGATTCAGGACTAGTACTTGTCAAGTACCTGTCTGCTATGGGCATATTGCTGTATTTAGCAGGTCCAGAAGCAAACTGATGCTTTTTTAAGAACTCCATGCCAGTTAGTGCATCAAGAATCCTACAAGTGGCATCTTGGTTTGTGGAGAGCTTTTCTGCAATGTCTTCAGCAGACAGTGGTACAGTTGCATAAAGAGCATCAAAGATTCCCAGCTCACAAGCAGCGAACAATGTCTGAGACGCGCAGAATCCGAACATTAATTCTGTCAATCTCGATGGAATTGGTTCGGAGGTTTTAGGATGTGGAAGTGTGTAGCCATTGGTGTATCCATTGGTGAGAGCATGATTCATATGAACCTCTTCCGCGTCTCTCGTACTCGAAGTCATATCAGGTTTCATTTAGATCTAACGAAAAAAATGTATGAAATATAGCAGCGAAAATCCAAGAGTATGTGACCAATATTCGCAGAATTTCCAAAGTGCTCTCGTCCACACGCCGGTCGTGCTTTTATTGATAAATAAGGGTAACAGACCATGAATTACGGTTGCCAAGAGTGACGGCAAGACAAATCTTGATCATCGTCTTCATTTAGCTTTTCTCTTTGTTCCAATGGACGATTATAAATAAGGAACATCATCAGAACAATCTATAATTAAATTTGAATAGTTATGTAAATACATGTGAGTTGAATTAGATCTCGTAGGCGAGCTTTGACAGCTAGTTGTCGATCAGTGGTGGTACTGTTATACAGCCTACTGAGCACATCCCACGTCTGAAAGAATGTTATCGTTCCTGCCGGAGATAAGTATGTCTTTTGTTCGTGTAAATATTGAAAAAGACTCGAAAGCGACCTCAAGCCTCAGAGATTCTTAGCAGGTCTGATTAGGATGGCTTGGCGTGGCTTTGATTTCTGGAGAATTTATAAAAACCAAACAATTCAAATATAATACGATAAAGAGTTTTGAGTGATACCAAAAACTTAGCAATCGAAATGATCGATTTGTCGCAGATAAATATGAATTTATATCACTTTTTACAATTGCGCTTAAATAGTATTCATCTTTCTCTTTACTTGCAAAAAACGAGAGTTAAAAACTAAATATTGTCGAGTTATAAGACAAGGAACACTTATTTGTTTAGACTTTCATGCATATATATTTTGTTATTATTCTTGTAGGTTATTCTTTTCAAAACGCATAAACTTAGCCTAATAATGAAATAACCCTTTTTATAAAAGACACGATTTCGAAAATATCATAACTTAAAAAATATATCAAAGGTCGAAAATGAATGTTATTTTCCTTAAAAAATAAATGTTTCGGAACTCAGGAGGTTGTTCAATAATTTAGGGTCGTTGAGGAAGGAATTTTTAGCTTAATTTTTATAGTTTTTATTCAAGACACGTTTGATAATCGCGCCTCAATGAACACAAGAATTTTGCCGTACGTAGGCCGGTACGCTGAGCAACTAGAATGGACTCTTTGAAGATATACGCTCGCCATGCGCTGAATGTAAAGAATTTGCTTCTCTACACCAGAGTGATCAGCCCGCAGTTTTGTAGATCAATATTAGCTTACTTTAAAGTATTAGCTGAAGTGATTTTTACTATTAAGCGTTGTGGCTACCATAGCGGAAGTTATTGGAATGGGACATACAAACTGATCGTCATATTTGAAAGTCTTATGACACACTTCTTTGTAAACTCAACAAGTAGGTTTCCTTGAGGTCAATACTTTTTTGAGCTAAAGACAATAAACTGATTAGAGCAAGCCTCACGGAGCGTTATTATTTTTTTACTTATCTTACTTATTTTACTTATTTTACTTATCTTACTTATCTAAGTTTTCTCACTTACTGAGTTGGGTATTGTGGCTTTGCGGGATATTGAAGATACTTTATAGTCCGGTTGTTGATGGTACTATTTCGGTCCATTTAGTCAGCATGCCATCGTTTATTTCAGGAACCTTTTGTATAAAAAGAACTTAAGATATGCCAACCCAGTGAGAAAAGATATAGCAATAAAGAAAGGGCTTAGTGCCCATTTGAAACGGGGGAGCTTATGGGAATTTTTACATTTTTGAACTTAAGAAGTGCCAACCCAGTGAGACAAGATATAGCAATAAAAAAAGAGTCTAAAAGTGAGTGCTCGTTTGAAACAGGGGAGTTCAGAGGAGGAAAGGGATTGCAGAGAATTTTTTACAACATTTTTGAAGTTAAGATATGCCTAGCCAGTGAGACAAGATATAGCAATAAAAAAAGAGTTTGAGTGCCCATTTGAAACGGGAGAGCTCAGAGAAGGAAGGAACTTGTTGTCGCTGTAAATTCAAGGGAGAATCAGAATCTAGCAACACACAGACTACACGGGAAGGGATTTTCAGAGCCCGCGAGAAAGCCAGCTGTAAACCGCAACAAAGTGTCGTTACTCAGTATCGTTCTAGAATTTTCTCAAGGTTGCGTGCGCATCCAACTTGACGGGCAACAAAATTGACTAACGCAAATTCAGTGAAAATTGAGAAGCCAGTTTTATATATAAAGAGGAGAATAAGTAAGAGTTAATTACCGAGAATGGAGGCAATAAGCCATATAGCCATGTATAGGCTTATTGCCAACGTTCGAGGTAATTAAGTATTTTATTTCTCAATTGAGAAGGTTTTCTATCAAATGTTGCTCATTATAAATGCGAACGGTCTATATATAGTTATTAACCGGGTTAATAACTATATATTGACCTCGCATTTATAATGAGGGTTATAACAAAAATAAAGCCTTGTGAATAACAAAGAAAACCGTGTCAATTGAGAAATAATCGCTGTTATGAATTCTTATCGAAAACATTTAATAGAAAAGTATGACAATTCTCATTGTTCTGGTATCGTGGCCCGTCAAGTTGGGGTTCCTTGGAACGGCAGAAAACCAAAAATTAAATATGATACATTAATTGGTGATTACTTCGAAGGGGAATTAAAATGTCAAGATTTCCACGCAATCATTAAAACTAAAAAAATAATGTGGACTATAAGGTTAATCTGTCACGAGAGGGAAGTGGGGGAGTGATACTTTCCCAATCGGACACAAAGATTTTGGTCGCTTTTCGTTTCCTTCTTCTTCTTTATTTCTGCTACATGTAGAACTTTACAACGAACTCCTCTGAACTCTGGTTATGACTCTTGACCAGCTGCGACTTCAACTCCGACTCTAACTCCAACTGTAACTCTACTGCAACTCATCAATTCTGGACTATAGCTCTAAGTGAGCTCGTATGTAAGGGCTAAGCTCACGCAATACATTACATAACTGGTTTGTACTGACGTAAGAGCTTGAGACAGGTCAACTTAAGGAAAAAGTACGAGCACTGAGTTCTAGTAGCTGAACCTGGAAATCGGTCGATGGTGTTCGCTAGCTTAATTAAAAGAGAACAGATTGTCCTAAAGATATTTTAAAGTTTTACATAAGATGATTCTGAACACGAGAACAGAAAAAGGCTTTGGAAGTAATTGTACATATTTGTACAGCAAACAACCCTGCTCTTTCCCAGTATGCCTAAAAAGTATGCCTACTTTCTTTAAATCGATTCTATGCGCATGGTCAGAAAAAGCCTGTAAAATGATAACAACCTATACAGAAGTATGTCAACATATGGAACAACAAATACATCAAAATTGCAAATAGTTCTTATTTCTATAAGGAATTTTCAGATTGTAACATAAATGCAATTGAGGATTTATACAATCAAGAGAAAATGAACCAAGAGAAGGAATCCCCGTGCCCCATCATGTGCACACTTTGATGCTATTTTTAGAATCATTGATGCTATTTTTAACTCGTTACCATACCCGCGCGATAATCATGCTTCACTTTAATGCCACGTTTTTGAACACGAAAAGCGCCATATTTCGTTTCGTCCACGACAAAAACACAGGCTTTTGTTTACTGCAAGACTGGAAGCCGCCTACCCTCAAGAAATCAACCAATCAGGTTCTTCACTCAAAATATCTCCAAGCTAAAAATAGCATCAAACTGCGCACATGATGGTTACAAGGCTATATAGGCAGGATTCCTTCTCTTAGTTCATATTCTCTTGTATAATATCATATGATATATATTGGGAGCATGCTAAAAGCAAAGGATTAAAAGATAAGGACGGCTGTAATTAAGTGTTGTTATACGCTTTAATATGTTTTTGTGTAATCGTTCAATTTTGCATTTCTGTATGTATTTTGTAAATAATACACCATTGTATGTAATCATCTAGAGGGTAACACCGTATGTAATCATCTTAAACTGTAAATAATATGCTAGTTAGTTTAAGGATCCGAAAAAAGTTAGAATAGAAAGAAACACTTCGATAGGAAACTGAATAGATTTCAAAAAGGGATAGATGAAACTAAAAAGAAATCTTGAAAAAAGATGTGTGTCAATGGCGTGGAAGTCTAGTCAGGTAACACCATGCGATACTACGCTCATTGACCAAATTGAAAATTGGAAGTACATCCTTGACAACAAACGATCTGTGGGTGTAGTATCTTTAGACCTCAGCAAAGCTTTTTATAGCCTACCACTTCGTGACCTTCTTCTGGCAAAACTTGAAGCATATGGACTTTCATCTAAAAAATATTGGATTGATGAAAAGTTTTCTCTTTGAACGTAGACAACATGTTAAAATCTCTGACAGCTTTTCTGAATGGTAAGTGGTCTCGAGAGGAGTGCCACAGAGGTCTGTTCTGGGACCCCTCCTATTTAACATCTTCGCTAAAGGGGGACTATTTCGTAAATCGTACGAATTTTAATTCAGCTGAAACTTTACTGGAATAGCCTTAAAGGTCGAATAATCACTGCATAAAGTTTTTTTCCCTGATATTCGGATGGCAAGTATATATTTTTGCGAATTTTTATAGGAGTATGTGACGTCATACACTCAACACTAAACATCGCTCCATACATTTCTTTGTATTTTGTAATCAAAATAAAAATCTTTTATTTTTATACTTAGTATTGAAGAAAAAATACCATAAAACGATTCTAACCACAAGTAATGTACTTTAAGTCCCTCAGCGGAACTTTGGGCTTAATAGAAATAAAGTACAAGAAGTTATTTACAAAGAAATGTATGGAGCAATGTCTAGTGTTGAGTGTTTGACGTCACAGACACCTATAGAAATTCGTAAAAATATAATACTACCCATTGGAATATAAAGAAAAAAGCTTTTAACCAGTGATTATTATACCCTTGAAGACTGTTCCATTTAAGTTTCAGCCGAATTAAATTTAGGAGGATTTACGTGCTCGTCCTCATTACTTCTGTGTTACCAAAAATCAAGGTAAACACTTATGCAGTTGACAACCAGCTTCACTTCAGCCATGAATATCCAATGACCATTGAGGCAACTATTAATGATAGCCTGCAGGAAACACTTGAATGGTTTTCCAAGAATTCCGCAAAAGGCCAATGCAGACAAGTTTCAAAGCTTTGGTCTGGCTCCTGGTCGATCCTCTGTCCATTTCATGTTTAAAGTGGCCAATCAAGAACGTCAACAAAAGAACAATATTAAATTACTTGGAGTTACTGTTGACAATTCCCTAAATTTTCATGAACATATTGCTGGCCTTTGTAGCAAAATTAGTAGACAAATGAGTGTCTTTAAAGGATACCGCCACCCGGTTAGCTCAGTTGGTAAGAGCGTCGGTCTGTTGTGCGGGAGGTCGTGGTTCAAGCCTCGGCCGGACGAACACTCAGGGTCTTAAAATAACTGAGGAGAAGGTGCTGCCTTTGTAATAATATCTGCAAATGGTTAGACCTTCAAGTCTTCTCGGACAAGGACTTTAAACCGTAGGCCCTGTCTCCTAACCCTTCCTAACCTACAGTAAAAATGGGGGACATAAAAGAACCAATGAGGACGTAAAAAGAAACCCTGGCAGTGACCACCCTCAGTGCCTACACTTCATACTAACCATCTCTCATGCTTGTAAATTGCATAAAGCAATCTGTCATTCACAACTCCATGTAAAGCGCCTTTGATTATATCCACATATTAAAGGGCGCTATATAAATCATAAATCATAATCATAATCATACAAACGCCTTATTTCTCTTGATGCTAAGATCAAGTTATACAATTCATTCATTCTTTCACATCTTACATATTGTGCTACTGTGTGGCAATTTTGCTTAAAAAGTGACTCCGACAAACTAAATGAAAGAGCATTAAGAAGTATTTATCAAGATAGGGATAGTAATTATCACTCTCTATTAAACAAGGCCAACAAGACAACATTGTATAACCGCAGACTCCAAAATATTGCAATTTTAGTTCTTTTAAAAAGCATTGAATGATCTAGCTCCATCATATGTCAATGATTTATTCTCATTACGTATTTCACCTTACAATCTTAGGGGGTCTCATATTTTTACTACTCCTAAAATTAATACAACAGCATATGGACTTAAGTCCATAAGATACGTAGGGCCTGAATTATGGAACTCTCTGATGGATAATATAAAAACGTCTACATGTACTAAGCTTAGTTCTTTCAGAAACCAAATTTCAAAAATTTATGTTACTAGTATCCAGTGACTTTATTTATTAATATATATCTTAATTGTATTTACATATCTTTATATCTATATTACTGTTTATCTTTTTCTTTTTTTAATATTTCAATATCATAGCTATTTATTCTTTATCTCGCTCAAACTAGCACTTGTGTGCTATCATATTTAGTGAGAATAAATAAAGATTCATTATTATTATTATTACGTAACCATGAGAAAACGGTCTATTTATTATTTATCTTACCGACAGTGTGCGTTCAGAGAAAGCGCTTCAGAAGTTGTTTCCAATAGTAACGAACAAAAGGATCCCCGCGCCCGCCCCCCCCCCGTTTAAGTCGCCCCCTTTAAGTTGGAATTCTTTGAAACAAACACACACACTAAGCAAACCAAGGCGTGAGTATAGACGTCATAATACATACAGTAGGAATCCTAACTCAACTTATTCTCATCAAAAAAGAATCCATAAATCGATTGTTCATTTTGTTAACCTGTTTCAGTCTTGAAGACTGGCTGTAATTCGTTCTAGAAACACCTGCTTTTTAGTTGCATGATTTAACGTTAAGTCCAGCTGTATTTAAATCATCCGACAACAGTACAGTGTATACCTTCATTCTTGCCTACAATTTCGTTTCAATATTATTTTCAACATTGAACATTCAACGCCTAAGTTGATTGTTGTATCGTTATATAGTACGTATATTCAACCAAAGTTGATATCGTCGTAACGAATAGTTCGATCTCATTTGTGGAAATGAAAGCCCTGAATATTTTGCAAGCGGTTTTCAGCTTGAGTCAACTGGTTGCACTGATGAATGCCAGTCCATTGGAAAAAGTCGTATGTAGGCGAGACGAAAAGGCAAGCGTTAACTGTCATTGCTTGCTCACCTTGCAACAAAAGATTTCCGCAAGATGCCGAATCACAAACATTTCGAACTTTTCTTCGATCATAGTACAGCCGAGTGAAGTGATTTACTTGTAAGTATTAGTACTACGACCGATTCTTACTATATTATAATCATTCAGTCCTAACACTTGCTGACCCAGTACTTAAAAAAAGTTTATAAGGTTAAACAAAGGAAATGCAGAGGGTTTTTTTTCTCGTTTGCACAGTGCCTGTGTACAAGAAAAACCACAAATGCTGCTTCTTTTAGTTTCAGCTATTGTTTGTTTGAACATCTCTGCCAAAAAAATACCAATAAACATGGTTTTCCAAAAAGAGGAAAAACAAACGTTTACTTTGATATGTTGTGATAAAATCAAGTTCTTTGTAGTCATCTTAAAAAAGATGTTGGTAGGCAAAAATCATAGCCTAATCATATCGAAGATGTCAAGTATGCTACAAAACAAGAAAAGAATTTACTGAGAATTCGTACAAAGACCAAACAAATAGAAGAATTTTTGGCGAGCAACGCACTTAGTTTTTCTCCGATGTAATATTAACTAAGAGCTGCATAAAATACAAGCGTTACGGAAAAAACTTCGTTTTTGAATTGACAAAAATTACCCTAAAACATAACCATGACGAAGCTCAAATTATAATAATTTTTGATTTACAATATTGACTGTCTTCGCGTCTTATCGCATAAAATTGAAAATTACACTCAAAACAGACTTTAGGTCCACAATAGAACTACCCTCTAGAAATAGGAAGTGCTTATTTCGCAGGTGTAAGCCTCGCTGGATATAGCTTTATCGATAAAATCGTATTTTCTACTGTCGTGTATAATTCGTTTTTTTATTTCCCATTTTTAAATGTCTGCGGCATATATTTTTTAAACTCGATTTTGAAACATCGAGTGTTTTTGTATATAACTTTCATAAGATGGAAAAAATAATATTTTTCTTTCTTTCGTGCTCAATCTTTAAGTAGGCCTACTAGTGCTTGTTTCTAAATAATTAGAACAAAGCATGAAATTCAATTAAGGCTGTGAGTTAAGGAGAAAGAAATACAATACTGTTTTTGAATTACGCCCATTTATATAATTACTTTTAAAGTCTTTCTTTTTTTCGTTCTTTTCGCTTGGCTGTCAATCAAAAAAGGAAACCAGCAAAACTGTATTGTCTAATTCTTGGAATTTCTAGCCATTCCGAGTTAGGGAAAAACTGGGTAGAGTTACCGCAAGCCGGTTGACTCAGTTGGTTGAGCAAATGACTTTTGTGTGGGATTTCGTGGTTTTTAAGAATCAACTTATAAATTCCAGTTGGAATCCAGCGGGAAGAAGAGCCACTTTGTGGAATCCAACGTTGATTCCTGTATCTATCATTTTACCCGAGTATTATGTTGTTTTGCACTCTGGGTCTTAAAATAACTGAGGAGATAAGTGCTGCCTTGTGTAATTACATCTATAAATGGCTCAATTCAGTTTCAAGTGGCCTCGGGGACTTCACATCTTATCATTACTAATCATTACTATCTTATCATTATCGGAGGGACGTAAAAGAACCACTGAGGACGTAGAAAAAAACCCTGGAAGTGACCCCCCGCAGTGCCTACACTTCAAACTTATCACCTCTCATGATTGTAACTGAAATTGAATAAAAAGCCGAATCTGAAATTCACAACTCAATATGAAGCGCCTTTCATTTATAGCCATATAGGACGGGCGGTATATATAAATCATTATCATCAACGAGTTGGCAATGCAGTACATATTCAGGCTGTTTTAGTGAACGAGATAGCCGCCATCTTGGAAATATGTCCCCTTAAATAGACCCACAATGCACTGCAATGCCAGCTCTGTCGACCCAGTTTTACCCTCAACCTCGGAATGGCTAATGAAAATGGGTGTGAAAAAGTTATCAACTTCGACAAATGCTGGCTTCGAATTCCTTGGAGTGCATACCATATATCAGTGAAAAAGTTAACTAACAAAATTGTACAAAATAGTGCAAAGTTTTGCAGGTGTACGGTCTACTGAGGTTCAATTACTCAACTTATAGTACACTCAACAAAATTACTCGACTCTGATTGGTCGAGAGGAGTACAATTAACGCTATAATTGTAGGAGTACCGTAGGAGTACCGAATTAAGTCGCTATGGCAACAACAATAATAATAATAACTTTATTATTTATAAAGCGCCTTTCCTTGTGCTCAAAGCGCTGTTTACAAGTACGATCAAAAAACTAATAGACAACTATTTAATCAAAAAACTAAATTCTAAAAAGATCTATAATTAAAATAAGCTAACCTAAAAAGATATGTCTTGAGTTGCTTTTTAAAATCATTAATAGATTGACTATTTCTAACTATTTAATCAAAAACTAGATTCAAATAAGATCCAAACTTAATTAAAATAAGCTAACACGGCCAAAACAATGTCAAAAGAATTATTTTCTATAATTTTGTACTTAAAAAACATATAAATAAAATTTTAAAGCCGTAAGAACTAATCTTTTTTATGCATTTCAGTTGCGCGACTGAAAATCGGCCGCCAAATAGACAAAGATGAACGGCGTCGCTTCGCATTTTTTACTGAAATTTTGTTGAGTGAACTATAAACAAAAAATCCTATACTTATTGATTTGTGCAACTTCAAAGTTTTTCATGGATATATGGGTATGCACTCTAACAAGAAGGAATGGTGTACAAGTAGCACAATATTAAAACAAAGGGCAATGTACACTCAGTGACGAATATTTCAATGGTTTCTATTTTTAGAGACTTGTCTGATAACAGCCTCACGAGCCTACCAGCAGAGCAGCTCAGTTTGTTTGACAACTTGCTTGTCATGTAAGTATGTATATGGTTTCTTATTCAACTTACTCTCTCCTCTCCTCTACTCTACTCCTTTCAACCGTTGCCCAGTTTGAATGGCATTGGCGTGAAATACGTGAACTTTTTTGCATATGACATTTGAAAAACATATCGAAGGCGAATTTAAACTCTTTGTAAGTTGTTGTGGGTATTCTTACAAATGACGGAATTAAAGAAAATGCATTCTGGATTAGTTTGTTACCTCAGTAATTATAGCTTACCTTAAATGGTGTTATTCTTACCTAAGATTTCCTTTCCTTTTCTTACTTCTGTTCGTCTGTTTTAGGAATCTTAGTGGGAATACTGATCTTGACCTTTCTTTACTCAACTTCACCAACATGTTCCCTCGCCTAACGGTCTTAGATGTCAGCGGTATTCCCAATTGGCTTAACAGCAGTCACGTGAAGGAGACACTGGGCATGCTCCAAGTGATTAGAGGTACTCCGCTGGATGGGCAGTGCCTGCGCTGCTTCTTGAAGAAGAATTCCAACACGTTGAACATTTCTCTTGCAGCTGGACCTTGGATGAATGCAGAACCAATGAAGCCACCGCTTCAAAAGTATTCAGGTTGCTATGGAAACATCCTTTATTTCAAAGATCAGTATTATCTCAATTTTCAACGTCTTGGTTACGATATAAGCTGCCAGAGCGTTGACTTCAGGTGTTTTAACGGCTACAGCAAGCTTTCTTTCTTTCACAATTACAACGTAGAGCCTTTGAACAGATGCTGGGACCAAATGAACCAAAGTTCTGGATTTCTGTTCGTCTTAGCAACCGTTGCTATCACACTGAACTTGACCGTAGTCATAGCAACGGTGCGTAGTAAGGTCCTTCGTGACAACGTTGCTCAGTTTTTGGTATCCAACGTTGCCATGGGTGACATGTTCATGTCATTCTATCTTCTCCTCATAACAACCACCAGGGCGAGTGTTACGTACAGAGAGATGATGGACCTTCTCCGTACACCTTTCTGTTACTTTGTTGGGTTTGTGAACGTCATGTCTCAAGGAATCAGCGCTTTTTCTTCCTTCGTTGTCTCCGTCGAGAGATATCTTGCAGTCGTATATTGTATGGACCCAAACATTCGCATCTTTCCACACGTGGCCAAGTGTTGCCTTGCCATTGTTGTTTTCATATCTTTTGTGTTTTCAATCTTGCCCTTCACCGTCCTCAGTAGCGTCTATGTGCCTGATTCACACTGCACCCCTGTATCGGAGCCTACAAGTGGTGCCATAGAGTACATGACCATCCCAGGTGGCCTGGTGATGATCGCGTACTTCTTGACTTTGCCAATGTACACTCACATGTACATATCAGTTCGCTCGTCCAGTCAAGTAGTAGGAATCCAAAGAGAAGGACGAGTAGCTAGAAAAATTGCTTTGATAGTCTTCAGCAACATGGCTTTCTTCTTACTTCCGTTACTTTTCCTAACGCTTGTGAACTATACCGCTCTGGGAGACATTTTTACCATGATGGAAAAAGGAATCTTTTGGAAGACATTTATGTATTATTCGTTTGCAACCAACGCTTGCTTGAATCCCATACTCTTTGCGTTTAGGAATGAAAAGTTTCGACAAGAGTTGAAACGACAGCTGCATCTTACCCCTATCACTAGGGTGGGGTTGGTACAACCTCCCAGTCACATCACCGAAAAAACAAGTAAGGGGCATCAAAATAAAAGCAAAACCACTAGAGTTGTTGAGTAGATGAAGTCATTGACGACTCTTTAAGGATTCGCAAAAGAAAAAAAAAACTTCTCATCGGAATATCCAGAAAAAACTTTAACAACGACATTGTCTATTAGAACCTTGAAAATTATTTCAGTAAAGTTTCAGCCGAATTAAATTTCGGACGATTTTCGTCCAAGTCGACAGAAATGAAGAAGAAAAACCAAAGTGAGTTTGAAATACGAAGAGCCGGAGCCTCGACTAATATTGTTTTGTGAAGAATGCAATGTTTGTCCGAATCTTTAAGCTATTTTAGAATCAGTGCGCTGCGCTATTACATACTTGTCTACCACAGGTATCCCAGTAATAAAGATCGACGACAAGTCATTATCAAAGTATGGCGACTTTTTAATATATTTGAAATTTTTTGTTTAACATAAAACAGCGATAAAACAATTTGAACGAAAAACGGCATAAAACAGTCCTAATATATATACACAACATGTAAATGAGCCAAGAATATTGAAACTGCACCTTGAAAAGCTTCATTATTTCAGACTACGTGTCATTCCCTTAATAACAGTAACACCGATATTTTGTAGCAACATATAAAGATATAATATTCAAGGGGTATGGCACGTGGTCTGAAACTACATGTTACGCCCAGACTAGATCTACATACACTAACCATGGTCGGTAAAATGATTTTTTAAAAAAATAAATGTGCTGTTCTTTCTCAGTGTATAAATACCAATAACCACCTATATATATATATATATATACACACCTATTTCAAAAAATGTTGTCTGTCCGAGATCGGAAACGTTCGATCTGACAATAAATTTTTGGAATTTTTGAGCTTTTATGTTTGCTGGCTAAAATACAAAAATTTCAAAGGTCATGCTTCATATTCGAATCTAAAAGGGAACTACGTAGTTGGGCTGTGAATGTATTACAATATAGCGTGTAACTCGGTCTCAGATTTCAGATTCAACTGATGTCTGACCGACAACTTTTTTTTTGAAATAGGTGTATATCAAGAAATCTAAACCGGGACCTAAACTTGATAAGCTAAACATTGATAGCAGTGCAAACCCGTCATGAACTTGACTAGTGACAGTGAAGGCTAAGACCGACAAGGTTGAGTAATTACGACAACAGCACGAATACTGGCGGTAACACAACATGAGTCATCCGAGTGAACTCCGAGTAATAACGACTCAGAACGACAGAGCCCGAGCGGAAGAGACCAAAGATGACGGAAAACTATCAAGATTTTAATGAAGATTTGCAATCATATTAATGAAAGCTTTAATCTAAGTTCAGATCCCAGTACAGACGTATATAATAACCATTTATATTCCAACCAAAATATAACCATTCTAACGTTAGTTTGAACTGGACTAACGTAAAGTATATTATTGCCTAAGAAAAACAGACGTATATGATTTATTATTTAGTAAATATTGAATATACTTTCTATATATTTATCCATCTTTATCAAGATCAACCAGTGTCTTGAAGGCAGATGAATACTATTGTGGACTACTCTAACTAACATCTAACTAATAACAGCAACAATTCGGAATTCCGCAATGAAAAAAATTTGGCGAAAGTTTAGATTTTTGTACGTGATTGTTGAAGATCTTTGTAATATACTGCGAGTTTGGATCCCGCAAAGGATCATGGTATTACGCAAAGAATTATGGGCTCAGATAAACGATGTAAAGAAATAAAACGAAGTTTATGTACTACATCTGCGACATTCTTACAAGAAATGAGACCACAATCTTGATGTCAGCGGTATGTTTTATTCCGACAGTCACGTGTTTTGGTGGTTTGAGTATACATTTCGTGTTTCTACGACCTTGGAGATAACTAGTCTTCTACGCAGCGGCTATTAGTGTCGCCACGCAACTCTTGGGGAATAGGTGTTGCGCGACGACACTAATAGCGGCTGCGTAGGAGACTAGGTGACGATTTGAAGGCTTCCGTCAAACAAGCATTTCCTAGCTCAGACAGTGGTAAAAAGTGTGATGGACAGAAGTCGCAGCAAAACAAGTGACAACGCGAAGCGTTGTGAGTTGTTTGGCTCGCAGAAATATGAAACGCAACTGGTTATAATCAAATATATATATATATTATACAGTCTAAAAATAGAAAAAATAATATAAATTAAAATTTTAGGGAAATATTATTGAAGAAAAAAAGAATAACTACGATCAAATAATACATGTATATACAAATAAAGTGAAAAGAATGATTTGTTGCTCATAATCAAAAAAAAAAAAAAAAAAAAAAAAAAAAATTACGCCAAGAAAAAACGTAGGCAGTTGAGTTGCCGAAAGTTCAAGGGTCCAGGGCTCCTACTGATAGCAGACGTTTCGTCTGAATTGCAAAATGGAGTTTTGTATCTTCTATGTACATGCCCATGCATACCAGAGGTTGTGGCAATCATCGGATACCAGTTCTTTTATCCTTATTTTGAATCCCTCCAAGAAACAAGCAAAAAAGCTACGAAACTTAAAACTGATGTGCTTTTAGGCGCCAAACAACCTAAGGAGAGTTACGTTTTTTTCATAGGGGGAGGGCTGAGGAGTTCAAGTAAACTTTTTAATGGTTGTAGCCCTCCTCCTTTCACTCGGTGCGAAATTAATGACCCTCATAATAAAAAGGCTTGAGCCACCAAAATTGTTTTAAATGTTTTCTGATGTACCTCCCCTCCCCAGCCATTCCCCAAATAAAAAACGTATCTCGCCTGACCAATTTCACGGTTTTGAGTCTTATACAGAATTTGATGAGCCCGAAATTATTATTTTCTATGACAAACAAGACCCGTGAGGACATGATACCTCAAAACACCCGCAAAACAAATAAATAAACTACACGACGACGTCACGCAGTAACAGTATAAATAACTAAACCAGGATCACGTGATCAAATGAACGTATTCGAAACCGTGAAATGTGAAACCTTACGAGTATTAGAAAGTGGTTAACATCTGAAAAAATCAATAAATACGCTGCAAATATTTTTTTTCTGCATCACCACTATTTTTGACTGGATATTAGGAGGTTTATCGCAACCATCCATACTGAAGACAAGAATGTGGTATACTATTAGAAGAAAGAAAAAAAAAAAAAAGAAATTATAGAAAAACGACAAAAGAATATCCATCATTAACAGAATAGCATCTTCATTCAACACTACACTGTACAACACCATCAGTAGATCAACACAGCATACAAACAATAATAACAACAACAATAGCAATATCAACGATGAAAATGAACAACAGAACGAGAAACAAACGAACGCCGTTTGGCAACTTTTGCGAATTCCGATTCCAAGAGAATCGGCGCGATATCTATCTCTAGCTTATATCTATATTCTAGTGTAATATAGTATACAATATAAGAAAAGTGAAATTGATGAATCGTTATGGTATTTTTTTGAATTATTAATTAATTTAAGTATCTATCGAGCTAATATAGGTTCCATTCAAATATCTTACAATTTATAAATGAAAAAAATTAAAATTAATTCATTAAAGGTTGCAGCCGACCAACTTTTGGTTGCCCTGTAACAGTTTCTAGGTAACCATGTATGTGCTGTCACAAACAGGATGACAAGAAACTGAAAAGACTTTCAAGAAGATGGCACAGATTCCATGATGGAAGAATGCCTTCCCAGGAGAGGTAACGTGTTCAAAGTACGGCACTTTATATGGAGAGCACCTTTTCCCGCAAGGTAGAGCCCTGTCACCCTACCCCAGTGCTTTCAATAGCATATCTCTCTAGGGGAGACAGGTAATCCTCATACGTTAAATGGAAGAGTTTATTTCCCCGGGCAAAAAAAAAAAAAAAAAAAAAAAAAAAAAAAGAAAAAGCCGTACGATTTATTGGAAAGCCATCTTTCCCCGAAGGAAATAAAATCCTCCGTTAGTCCCCGTAGAAGTAGAAAGCGCGTTCACAGTCGTACAGGAATGGCTTCTTCCATCTCCCATTAGAGATCAAAAGACCCTGCCATACTTCAGTTAGACTGTCGTAATACATATATATATATATATATATACGCTTACTTCCAGGGCTTGCCATAGATAATCCGTCTCCTACCAGTTAGAAGATACTGGTCTAGTTAGAAGGATCTCCATACGTCTGTTGTCTTGGTGGCATGTAGTAGGATTGTGTTGGCCTTGTGTTTGTTTTCTTGGATTTGACATTGTAGTAGACAGTGGTTATCGGTTGGGCTTTGTTGCCGTCTGCAGTAACCTCGACCATGTTGCCAGTGTGTGGGTATAATTCTGGAGAGAAAATATATTGGTATTAAACAATAACAACAACATCAATAGATTCACTAACCCATGAAGACAGTCATAACCCGTGAAAATTCAGACATAAGTACTGATAGTACAAATATATATTTCATATATATTCTCATACACACACATATATCTCTTATCGGGTCGATAAAGCCACCTAATATGTCCTTGAAGTCTCATATGAGACTTGGTAATTTAGTGGTTAGAGCATGGCCCCAGAATCGCCAGGGCATGGGTTCAAATCCCGTTCAAGACTTGGGTTTTTTTCTGAGTCTTGCAATAAGTTGCTTGATATACTGCGAGGATCAGCTCAATTTGATACATTACAACCGTCAGTACAAATATATATTTCATACACACATACATCTGTATGTGTTGGTTAGCGATATCAACACAAACGAAAATCCTTTATGTACCTTGGCCGTGGAGTTCTTTAACACCTCGAACAAACTGCATAGCTCCCCCGGGCGGCACAGGATAGTAAGTGGGTCTTGCAGCTGGATTATTAGCCTGACCCATAGGATCATAATGGATGATTTGAGGGTAAGGCTGTCTTAAGTCTTGGTAGTTCATCTGAGCAGGCTGCCATTGCATTCCTGGTGGGGGTTGTGGAAGACCTTGAGGAGTCATAGGTCCCTGATTGGGTATGTGCCCTTTTGGTCCCATTGGGAAAGGGGGCTGGGCTTGCATTTGGACCATGACTTGAGGTCTGGGTACCATTGCGACTTGGGCTGGCTGAGCATAGACTGGGACAGCTGTCATTGTGGTGGCAACTGGTAGGGACTGGGCATTAGAATCTGTCTGTTTAGGTGAAAAATAAACATAACCCTACAATTAATAATAATATTTGTGCAGTTAAATGGGAGTAAATAATGATAATAATAATAATAATAATAATATATACATTATTATACACGCATCTCAAAATCTCGATGCTTTACAATTCGTAAAATAGAGTAAAGTATGCATAGAACATCTACTGTATCGCATTTACAGGAATTGGTCTATGACATGCATGTATGGGAAGTACCATGGACCTACGACATGCATATATGGGAAGTACCATAGGCCTATGACATGCATGTATGAGAAGTACCATGGACCTATGACATGCATGTATGGGAAGTACCATGGACCTATGACATGCATGTATGGGAAGTACCATGGACCTATGACATGCATGTATGGGTAGTACCATGGACCTATGACATGCATGTATAGGGAAGTACCATGGACCTATGACATGCATGTATAGGGAAGTACAATGGACCTATGACATACATGTATGGGAAGTACCATGGACCTATGACATGCATGAATAGGGAAGTACCATGGACCTATGACATGCATGTATGGGTAGTACCATGGACCTATGACATACATGTATGGGAAGTACCATGGACCTATGACATGCATGTATGGGAAGTACCATGGGCCTATGACATGCATGTATAGGGAAGTACCATGGACCTATGACATGCATGTATGGGAAGTACCATGGACCTATGACATACATGTATGGGAAGTACCATGGACCTATGAAAGGCATGTATGGGAAGTACCATGGGCCTATGACATACATGTATGGGAAGTACCATGGGCCTATGACACATGTATGGGAAGTACCATGGACCTATGACACACATGTATGGGAAGTACCATGGATCTATGACATGCATGTATGGGAAGTACCATGGACCTATGACACACATGTATCTGAAGTACCATGGGCCTATGACATGCATGTATCTGAAGTACCATGGGCCTATGACATGCATGTATGGGAAGTACCATGGACCTATGACATGCATGTATGGGAAGTAACATGGGCCTATGACATGCATGTATGGGAAGTACCATGTACCTATGAAATGCATGTATCAGAAGCTTCAGTTCACTTACCCAGGTGATAATGGGGAACGGTCGCAGGGATGTGGTTGGTATCATTTCACATCCACCGTGGAAATCTTGGAAGGATACCATACACTGCTGACCATCAGGATGGATGTGTTCGATCTTGGCACTGTAGTACTAGAGTCAAAAAATAACAAACACGTTATATGACTTTTTTGACACCCCTTCACAGAATTATGCATACTAGACAACTACAAGGTAAGGTATTTGGCTTCAGTCAGTCAATCAATTCAGATCACATGTCATTCCCTTAAGTATCATTTTATGTGGTCTAAAATGGAAAGACAACTTCCAGGTCTGAAATGAAAGGCAGTCCCTTTAAAAGATATTTTTTTCAGACAGGATTTGTGTTCAAAGTTCTAATGGTTTTAGGTGGAAGTTAAATCAATTAAAACATTTTTTCAGTTTATTTTAGTGTTTTTTGTGAGCAGCTGGACAAGGAAATAGGTCAGAGTTTGTAAGTTTATGTGGGAAGCCTCAAAACCTTAAAGACATGAGCGTCAAGTTATTTTGGTAGAAAACCAGATAATGTCTTACCTGCCTGTCTCTACGTAATGCCAAACACTGTTCGCCTTTTTTCCATCGCATCTGAAGTAAAAACATACTTTTGTTCAAAGTTGAAATCCAATCAAAACAAGAAAAACTTGGTCTGCTATCCTACCTGATTGGAAGGGATAGGTGTCTGTAAATGAGGCTGTGAAGGAGGTGTGATGGGCTGAGTAACCATGACAGCCTGAGGGGGACCCATCTGAGTTGGCATTTGGTAGACAGGATACTGCTGTGGGGGTGGAGGTGGGGGAGGCGGTGTCTGCTGGTAGTTGAAGTCTTGCTGTTCGTACATTTGTTGTTGGTCTACATGATAGTGGGTGTGTTGGACACTAGGCTGGCTTGATATGTAACCACTTGGTGTCATCTGTGAGTCATATTGTCCCTGCTTTGGCCCAGTGCTCTGCTTTTGCTCTGCACTTGTATTGTAGTCCTCGCTCTGTTGTTGTTGTTTTTGACTTCCCTTCTGTCTTCGTGGTTGCTGCTGTTGTCTCTGGTGTATGTCATCGCTACTTTTACTCTGTGACGAATGGCCTGATTCAACACTGGGTGATTGACTGGATCGTCCATCGCCGCTGGATCCAGAACCAGGCGAACTAGTTTTCTCCCGATGTGAATCTCTTTCTATGGAAGATTTTCTGTCTCTGTCATGATGATACTGCTGATGATACTGTTGCTGCTGCTTCTTTTGTAATCTGGGTGGAAGGCTTTGGTTATATGACCTACCATCCTCATGCCTCCCCCTGGGACCTCTCCCTCTGCCCTGCCCACTTGACTGCTGCTGTCTTTGTTGGTATTGCCGCTGTCTGTTGTCTCGGAACTGTGTACTCAATTGTTCAGTATTCCGTCCATGTTTTTCACCATCTTTACTTCTGTCGTTACTTTTGGTCAGCTGTTTCTGTTCTTTTCCTGATTGGCTGGTAGGAGGCTCAGGTTTTACTTGCTTTGTGTTTTCAGATCGATCATTCTGCTGCTGTTGGGACTTTGTTGTTTGTTGGGATTCAGCGTTTTCATTAGGTGTATTCTCTTGAGCCAACTGGGCTTCCTGTGTAGAGTCACTAGCAGATGGCTGCTTTGGTTCATCTGGCTTGGTATCACTATTGTTGGATTCCTTTGGTGCTGGCGGCGGGGTAGAAGATTTGGGAGGAGCTGAAAAAAATATGTACTATAGTTACCTCTGGATACATAGTTGTAGTACTAGATTTAAAGGAAACAGTACTTTCTTTGTATTTGTAAACTACTGATACAGTCACGATATGGTAACAATATCCACTGAACTGATTACGAGGAACAAGAACTCCTGTTCACCCAATAAAATAAAGCAACACAGCACTTAAATATGCACATTTTTGTCTTGTACACTAAAACAGTTTGTTTCGTTTGCAGTAAAATGGTATCTTACAGTTACTGGCAATCTCTGTTGTTTAGACAAGCATGTTAACCTGGGTGACAGAGAACCTCACTATCATTCCAGTGCTCAGCGGAGGAGTAAGTTGCTGGACACCAACAAGTTGGTTCTCATGCTGAAACAGATCCCATCACCCACCAAGAAGCACTGGAATGAGAGAGCTTCTGCCCGGGACCCAGGGGGTAAGCATATCATAAGGTCATTGTAACATTTGCAGCAAAAGGAAACGAAACTTTACTCCTCGAAATGAAATATCAAATGTGCATTTCCCCTTTTTTTTAGAGGAAAGATGTAGTGTTCAAAACAAATAAAAAAAGTACTTAAAATTTTTGGGGGAAAACAAATTGCTGTGACGTCATTTCTATGTTTTATATTGCATAGAAAAAGAAATGGTTTTGATGTCATATCTATGATTCTATACTCTGAAAAGACATAGCTTTTCAGCCAATCAGAGCATGGGCTCGTGAAAATCCATTATATAAAGGTTTTTAAACTTACTTTTAATGGTCAACTTAACAAAGTCCCAAAGAGTTCCTGCATCAGATGGCTGCCTTGATCGATAATCATCTGAGTCGTCTTGCTCCATTGAGTTTGACCTTCCTCTTCCTGTCGAACAGTCATTAAATAACAGGTGCTTTAGTTCTTTCGAAGTCAATATGTACTTCAATATACATACCGCCTTTATTGATGATCAGAATGGTTTATACAGATTTATAAAATAGATTTTCAATTTTTTAGTTTTCTGTTACTTCCCACATACATTAATATAGTACCAAATGCACAACCAATAAAACTTACCGAATCCATCCTTTCTTCCTCCTCTTCCACCACGTGAGCTGCCCCTCCCTCCTTGACCACCTCTTCCCAATCCCTCGTGACCAAGCCTGTTTCCTTGTCCTTCAAATGAATGTCTACTACCACCATCACTGCTTTGTCTATCTTTACTATCACGTGACTGTGATTCCCCCGTTCCATTCTCCCTGGCATTCCCTGATGCCATATTACTTGTCTTCTGGTGGGCTGTATTGTCAACTGTCCGACCACTTTGGGATGGTTTTTCAGCCTTGTCTGTTCTGTTATGATCAGTTCTTCTAGGATTATTTCTATCTCCAATTCGTGAGTCCCCTGATTGGCTGTTTTCATAGTTTCTGTTCCCCCCCTTGTATTCCCTATTACCCCGGTTGTCTTTCTGACTTGATCGACTGTCTGATGAGAACTTGCCATATGATTTATCTTGATTGTACCGTCTGTCTCCTCTGAATGATTCCCCCCTTGGACCCCCACCCCATGAGTCTCCTCGTCTTCCCCTCTGATCTCCCCTGTCATCTCTTCTGCTGCCTGTATCTGTGTGTCTGTCACCATCTTTTTCCTGGTTTCTGTCTTTTCCTCTTTTGTTATTGTTGTACATATCGTGTTGGGTTTCAGGTTTGTTTCTGTCTGGTTGTTTTATATTCAACTCGTTTTCCATTCCATGACCATTCGAAACAGAAGTACCTGGAGAAAACACACAGACCCATTCAACTTGGGAGTAAATTTTACCATTTCAAACCACATGTCACTCTCTTGTTTACATTTTTTTATGATTTTCCATAGTTAACTATCTAGATGTATACTAAAAATGCTTGAGAAGGTAAGAATCACATCCCAAGAGAATAATTTACTTTTTTTACACAGACATCTTTACTGCGGGCATAATATTTTCCCAATCTAGACCATTTGTCATTCTCAAGCATAATATTCTTTAATTCAGTTGTATCCACGTGAAACAGTTAAACAAAGAAATAATACTCTACGGAATAACATTATTCCTAAGCTAAAGAGGTTTATAAGAAAATGTTTTAAAAGCTATATGGAGAGACATCATCATCATGCAAATCTTTAGCATCACCATCAAAATCAGCATCATCATTGGCATCACCCTTAAAATTGGCATCATCAACAGCAGAACATGTTCATCAGCAGTCGCATCTTCATCATCAGCATCTTCATTTTTTAACATCATCAGCATATTCATCATAATAATAAATTATTATTAGCGGCATCATCATTATCATCACCTTCATCCTCATCATTACTTTCATAATCATGATCATCATCCTCAGCAGCATTATTTTCTATCACCACCACCAACATAATGATGATCATCTTTAGTACTCTTTTACCAGTACATACGTACCTTTACTGTTCCCTTTAGATTCTTGAGGTTTGGCTTGGTTGAAGGGCACAAAAGGGGGTGGTCCATCTTCACCATTGGCTGTAGTACGAGAATGCTTGGCCAAGGACTGAAAAATAACATATGTCAAATATAAAAATCAGTGTATATTTGAATTAAGAAGAAGCAAAGATCACCCCTCCATATGACCCCCCCCCCCCCCCCCCCATACTGTTTTTCATACTCTTGGAAAACTGGTCTCATTTTCATGCTAGTCTTATTGAATAAGGTCAGTTATACACTCACATAAAGAAAATAAGCTTATTTACAGTAATTTACCTTATTAAGTTTCCATTTGCTGACAAGACTTTCAACCTCCCCTCCAAGGACTTTGATGTTGTTGTTGTCGAGTAGTAACACTCCATTTTCTACAGGAACATTTCCTATGAGACAAATCTTGGTACCAGGAGGGGTAGACAAACTGTTAGGAAAACAAGGCATTAGTATGAAAAATAGGGTGATGGAAATTATTCTGAATTATCGAAGGACAAGAGAAAAGTCACGAGCACAAGTAAGCCAGCAAGGAAACAACCAATGCTAGCAATAGCCATTTTTGGCTTGGGGATAATGCTTTCCTATTTCGGACCACATGTCATTCCCTAGAGTATCATTTCTTTGTTTAACGAATGCACAATAAGACACATGAATATGGAAACAACTTAAACAAAGAATCTTACTCTCAAGAGAATGAAATATGGTCTGAAATGGGAAACTATGATGCTCAAGCTGAAAAAGGCATAACTTTGTGTAAGAATATTGTAAAATTTTGCTGTTGTGAAAAATTAGTTTCCGGTGGATTGGACATCAATCAAAGCATTTCTGTTTTTCGGAACAAGTACAGTAAAATCAATGCACATCTCTTTGGAATACCTTGGAAACACTTTGATTGACATACATTAAAACCTAAATTGTAACAAAGGGCTGATAGTGAAAGTGCAAGCTAGCAAATAGAATGTAAGGCCCTGGCTAAGCAAGGAAACATGTTTCCCAGTTGCTGCGTGCAACAAATTTTGCTTCCAAGATGCAAAAAATGTTTTTGCTGTGCAGCAGAAACATTTCATGTTTCCAAGACGCAAGGAAACAATGTTTCCCAATGTTTCCTAGTTTAGCCACGAAAGTCAACATTCTAAAAGTTCGTTACTTAGCAATGCTAGCTCTATCTTGAAAGTGCGCATGCGCTAACCAAATTTGAGTAAACATGTTTCCCAATGTTTCCTGACAGTTTTGCCACCTTAGGAAACATTTAGGGAAACATGTTTCCTCAATTAGCCAGGGCCTAATAATGTCAAACATAAAAAAAGCTTTCGCAACTTGAACTCTTTATACTGCAACACAAAATGCACAAGAAATAGATGCTGGTGACATGGCTCTTATTCGCACCCATAATGATGCATAGTATAACAAAATTATTAATAACAGTTGACAATGAAATACATGTAAAAAAAGAAATTTCCAAGTACCTGATATCAGAGATAGTAGAAAATTCAATTCCTTGACAGTTCATAGAACCATCCGTAAGATAGAATTTCAGTAATCTTGGAGCATGAGTAGATTCTTCATTCGATTTAGGAGCAGAAACATTTCGTAGTTTCTGAATCTGTAGGACCCCAGGACCTTTAATCTAGAAAAAAATATCAGTGATATAAGAACAACAGCTAATCCTTATCACCCTTTGACACCTTTTAAAATGATTCTGTATTTAGACATATTTCTGGCTCTCTTGTTACCAGACAAAATGTATGTTCAGCCACTGTTATCAATAAATTTATCTTCAAATCAAAAATACTAAAACATTTCAAGAAATCTTACCAAGGAATTTTATACAGTTTTTGTAGTTACTTACAAATTCTATTTTTCCCTTGTGTAAATCTTCTGGTAGAAATTTAGTTCCATATAATTTTAAGTCCAACTGTGTGAGCAAAAGAGAAAAGTTTTAAAATAATTTTAAATAAAATCAAGCCCGTGTAAAAAAAATTTCATGATTTGTAAGTTTAAGGTTACTGAAATGACTAGGTCAAGAGTTTGACCAGACTACACAACAAGATAAGAGATTTTAAATCTAATGACTAATAATGCCACAGCCACTTACAATACTAACTTCACGTAAATACTTTTGGTCAAGCACAAAATCATTGGACACTAGATTTTCAATTTCCTTGAGAACAGAAAACATAAATCATATCTTTCTATAGGTATATAAAGAAATCAATATCAAAGTTTTGCTGCATTATTAACCAATACCAGTTTCTTGCGAATGTGGTATATTCCAGTTTTATTGACTACTTTTCAATATGTATACATTGCACATATTATAACTTAGAATGCATGCAAAATTAGCCAATTCATATTTAACTTCCTTCTAGTAAATATTGATATAGCTATAAAAAGATAAGGAGATTTCAATTTCTCAAGCATAAAATATAATTTGACTTGCCAATAACGATTTTTTCATTGTTTTGACATATCAAAAACGTATCTTATTGACTTATTACCAAAAAGGAAAAATCAACTTGAGTCCAAATACAAATAAATAAGCAGAAAGTTGAGGAATTTCCAATTACATATAACTATATTCATTTTGAATAAAAATTACAAAATAGACTTGATTAGTTTTAATTCCTTTAATCTTCCCTTAAAGGTAACCAAAACCTAAAAGATCTATATACTGATATAAGTACTTTGAGTAATTTTGAGGTAAAATAAGTAAGCACTCAATTTCAAACTGTATTTAATTATATAACTCTGTTTTGTTAGTTTACACTCATAATTCATTGTTGTGTTCTTTTGTTTAAGGCATTATCAAATTAAATCTGCATGTATTTATAAAAATGTTAAAATCACTTACAGATAGATAGAGCTCAAGAACAGTGCTTATTAAGAGTTGCTCAGTTTTTACTATTTACAAAAGCTTTGGTTCTACAAATCAACAGATAAGTGTTTACAAAAACTAAATTATAACCCAGCCCTTATCTTGAAAATTTCACAATATTTGCATGAATCCAGTGACATAATTGGCTCCCCTGAGACCACAAGATATTGTAGAACATACAACATATTCTGTCATATAAATGTCAAAATAAAATGGAAAATCTCCTAGTGGAAATGTTGTTCAGTCTAAATGACAATGTCAGTACATGACAAACAGTATTCACACGACCTGAAGATTACGGGTTGTGAGGGAAGGGCAGAAATAATCTTGAAGGATTTCCTTTGATGGAAAGAAGGTGGAAGCAAATTTAAACATATTTGAGAGTACTGCTATAAATAAAGCACTTAGGTTAGCACAGTAATTTTTCATACCAAGAGAGGCAAACACAAAGAAGTCGTTGTAAGATGTACAATTGTACAAACGGTAATAAATAATTTGACAAGAGTCACAATTTATATGGCAGCGTGTCATTTAAAACAATCAAGGAAAGAATGGTCGTAGAGATGGGATCTGTGAAATCAAACAATTCAGTTCTTTGGTTTTGCCGGGTTTATTTTGATTTTAGTTATTCAAAAACGCTGATTGGGAACGCCGATATTTCAGGTGCCGCAAGAAAGACAACGCAGCTCTCGAACGGGAGGAAAAAAACCTGTTAGCACTTTAACTATTTATCAAGGTAAAACTAGGCCCTTGGCACTAACATCCGGAATTCCTTCACAGTCTTGTAGAGCACCGATAAAGGAAATAACCAAATTGGTAGATTAACAAAAGAAATTAGAACGCTCTAGAGGTCGAACTTACTTCGTCGGAGGGTAATTCACGAGAAGCCAGACTTATTAAACTTTAACATGGTCATATTTAATGAATGGGAAAGAAGGTCTTTGAATGACAAGTAAACTCGCATCGATCCTACGCCTCCTGTCTATGAATAGCCAACTTGCAATCCCTTCTCTTGGGCTAGAATTGAAGCACCACAAAGCTGAGGATTTCCTAATTATATTGGTCTAAAAACCCTGTCCTGTTCGATCTGCAGATTTTGTTATTTTGCGATATACAACGTTGTCGTCACTTACATTCGTAGCAGCCTTGAGACATTCTGATGTCGTGGGATTTTCCTTCGTGCACGCTTTCTTGCATTCGGCAATGCCTTCACTTGAGAGAAACCTTTGAGGTAAAAGAACAGAAGACTTATAACGACACCAACTTCTCCGTGGCAAAATAAAATTAATCAAAATATCTAATAAATCGAATAAATTCTGCGCAAAACAAAAGCTACACACTGACGAGCCACGCGGGATACAATTTTTAAATTTGGTAAGAACTGGTAGAAGAAGCTTAGAGGATTAAAATCGACTCGACCTTCCCCATCTAGGATAAAAGCACTAGGTGTCAAGATGTTTTTGGTGATTGTTTAAACGGGATAAAGATGAGAATTACCATCCATTTTCTTTCAAGTTTCCCTCCATGCCACGACGAATTCTTGCACTCAAGAACTGTACTATCAAATACCGCTGACCAATACCTGCAGGACACCGCGGACCACGCTCCAGATTTTCTCGCCTCAGGCTACCTCGGATTGCCTACATTACATTTCCGGTTAAGTGCTGACGTTAGCATTTAAATCTACGATAACGTATTTCCGGATCGACTCGGAGTAAACCATAAACGACTCAAAATTGATCTATTACATACGTTGATGTAATAATAACTGCAAAATTATCCTGTGATAAATAGGAAAGTTGAAGAAAATGATAGTTTACAATGCTGTAATTTGTGACCGGAAGTCGTTGTGAATTTGAATGATGTCATGTTTTCAGTGTTCAGTGTTCCCATAGCAACTGCAGACGATGTCCGAGAGGATGAAATATTGCGCGGCTCATAGTTAACAAGATGGCGGAGTACAAGGGACGGGAATGCGCAGGGGAAGATTTCGATGAAAGAAATCATGTTGATGGCTTGAAGAGAGAGCATTTTCTAAAACCGGACTCTGACCAAATAGACTTGAATTTACTCTTGAAAGCAGTTTTAGATATAAGCGAAAAGCTGGACCGCGACAAAGAGAAGGAAAATTATGGAGACCGAGAAAAACCGTCAACTTCGACACAACACGAAACGACAAGCTTTAAGGAAGGGACGGTTGAATTTGACAGACACTCTTTGGCTTCATCTTCGAGATCAAGGCCTAGAAGTAACTATCGATATAGTGGCCCACGGAGAGCAGCTCCCCCTGAACGCAAAAACCTGTCTTTCAGCAATAACAAAGTGATGGATATTGATAGAGAAAACCAAAGACTTTTGCAAAAGATAACGAGTTCAAGGGTACGACCCAAATCGGCAGTTGCTTCATCAAAGAAAACTTTTGTAGAACCAATGCGAGTACAGACTGCTGCTGAAGTTAACAGAACGCGATTTCAAAAGCGAGTTGATGAAGATAACCAAGTAAGTCTCGTACTTAATTACTAGAAGGAAACTAGAAACAGCTGAAGATGTAGATTTGTAAAATTATTATTCATAGACATCTACACTTCCATCCTTAATATTTTCCCAAAATTTTATTTAATTTAACTTGATAGGATCTTTATTAAAAGTACAGTGTTTTATGCATAAACACTCCATGATAGAAACTATGGCTACTTGGGCGGAATTAAATATTTACCTTTCAAGCACTCGAGCCAGAATGAAGCGTTTTATAGTATGCCTATAATTGATTAAATATTGATCTAATCTTTCTTTAACATTTTGATAGTGATAATTAGCGCATTGTTCATCGAAAGCACATCATTTTATAGGTTTAAAGATTTAGGATGATGCATTAGATCTTAATTGGCTACCTCAGAGGAGACCAAAAATGTTGGAAAGTTTGGTGCTTTAGCATACCATACAGATAAGTCTTACATGTAATAGGAAATTTTTGAGTAGGGAAAATGACTACAATTTGACAAAACTCATGGTACAGATATGTGAAGGGCTATGATGATAATAGGTGAGGTCCGAAAAATGGAATATGTTGGGATATTGTCATGGGCGGATCTAGAACTTTGATTAGAGAGTCTGCAGAAAATGCACCCTATTAACAATTATTTGCATCTGTTTTAACTTGTGCATACATGAAGGGTAGTGGCGAGTTATTGTGGAGGTCTAAAATATGCAAATGTCTCACTCACTCACTCACTCACTCACCTAGCTTTACATAAGAATGTCAAGTGTGCTGTGTTTGCCAAAATCAAAGACAAAATAAAAAATAAAAAATTGTTACACAAAAGCTTATTTGTCAAAGGTAAACTTTCTAGTGTCACTGAAGAAAATCCATGGTTATGGATCAAAATGTCTGTAAAAATATTTCAAAAATTTTATGTCAGAGACAAACATTTCAAGTATAATCTGTTCCTGTTTTCCTTTCCCCTGTTTATTGAATGTATACAAGCCAAAGTATCTGCATCTGCTGCACTTACTCTTATGACAGTTTATCTCCTGTACTTCTGATATTATGTCTGACATAAATACCAGTACATTGGAGACTCCCTAATAAACTATACCTTTCTTTGTTCTAGAAATTCCTTCAAAGACTTCAGTCAGTAAAACCAACTAAATCCTTAAGCAAAGAATATTTATCCAAAGAAGCTGATGCCCAAAAAAATTACATGACATCAAGAGCTCGGCCATCCAGTGCAGGAAGCACAATATCAAGAAGATCACGAATGACACATGCAGGCAGTGCATCAAGTCTTATGAGCTCTGACTCTGCAAGTGTTGCTAGTTCTAGGGTCTCAAGAGCCTCAAGTGCATCTCGGCGATCAAGAAAGAGAAAAGAGTTTCCTAAACCTGTTTGGGAGCCTGGATGGTAATGGAAAACAAAAAAGTTATTAAAATTCATTCTAATAATTTCATTTCTTTCATGCGAGATAAAATAATATGTTAAAGGTGAAAAACAAGGCTGGCTATCAGATAATTGTAAATGGGCTCTAGTTTGTATGTAGACATAGGATGCATACAGGAGTATACACCTAATTGAAAAGGATTTTGGGTACTGCGAAATGTGTATTATATTTGCATATAGACATGTAAAAATGCACAGTAGAGCAAAGTCGGTCGACCTAGATTAACAACATGCCAAAGCCATGATGCATAAAATGTGCACAGGAAGGGAAAACTGCAATAACCATGAAATTAACATAATAAATTGTTTGTCTTCCCATGCTCCCCTTTGGTCTTAGCTTTGATGATATAACCTTTTTTGAACCCACCAACATTTTTTCAATTAGATGTATACTATCCAATACCTTAAGCACTAAAGCTGGTTGAAAAAAATTATTTATAATATTATTAATATACAGTCAATGTCATTAATGTGTCCACCCAAAAAAGACATTTACACATTTAGACATTTAGACTAAAAGAAATATCATGTGTTTCCTCGAAGGTTTTGGCATACAACAAATGCTGAAGTACCATTCTCCATCTTAAATCCTCACGAAATGGTTGGGGCATTCTGGATTTTCGATTCACGAGTTGAATTTTACATTTAAAGTTCAGGCTCACTTTAGTCTAAATGTCTAAATGTGTAAATGTCTTTTTTCTGGACAACGTTAATGACATTGACTGTATATATAATTATGGATTTTGAATATTTTCCTGTGAAAAAGAGTTTGTAAAGATTGGTTAGAGTTAAATATGTCAATGTAAATCACATCATAGCAGTCTGCAATCTTCTTTTATGAAGTAATGTAGTAAATTGAAATAGGTTTGTCATAAAAGCCTACACTTATTTTTATGTTTTCTAGTATTACGAAATTGCAGAATCATAATGGTGTTCAAACTTACAAGCCTATCCATATTTTTACAATAACTTACAAATTTCTCCTACGCTGATTCATTATTTTTTATCTTCAATAAGAGGACAGACAGTTAAAGCTGATGTCAACGAGTTCAGACATCATGCAAAAGAATGAGCTTTTATGCAAAAAAACTGAACTTTTTTTCATGCGATTCCAAAAAAATGGAAAGAAAAATAATCACAATAGCTTGGAATAGCATGTTAAAATTTTTTAAAACTGTAGTAGAACATTCGTTGGATACATCTCTTGTCTCCCAGCAAAGGTTTTCTTACACAATTCATACTTTTCAAGAATGATGTTTGTGAGTTTTTAAACTTATTTCTTTCAAACTTCACAGTTATATTTATTTTAACTTGCTTTTTCCAGCTATTGCAATTACTTTTCGGTTTTTAATTTTAAAATGCCTTTCAAATTGTCATCTAAATTTTTTTTAATTACTTAGGATTATACAAAGTAAGTATAGCGTCACTGCGATGGATATATGACATTTTTTGAAATAACAATAGTCAAGTTTTACTAGGCACAACACCTGCAAGTTTTCTGGACATGCGCAGTATGTTTTTCTCCAGTACTGTTCAGTGTCACGTCGAAAACGTCTCGGAAGGGGTAGAGTCGAAGTAATCAGAAATGAAAGGCGGTATGAGTGCATCTTCAAACGCCTTACTTCAGTTTCTCATACCAGGCCGTACAACACGACATACAGTATAGGCGAGCTGCGTTTCCCTTTTTTTCATGCATTCATTGTTTCGTTAGTTTTATCTGTATTTTCAAGGCCGTTTCCATTTCCCCGAAAAACTGTCCAACTTCGGTAACAGCAACATCCATTCGACCTAACTTCATTTCGAGTACTTCTTTCCACGCACACTCTTCTCTTTCTACAGCAACAAGCGAAAAGAGACTTGATTCCTTGGCGAAATGGTTTCGAATGAAGACTATAGATGATCGGGTTTATCGTTGTACTAAAAAGAGGAAACAATATGCAGACTTTTTTTACACCTTCGGTTACTTGGTCCGATAGGATTACAAATAAAGGCAGCCAACAAAGATAAAAGGTTACAGTTACAGTCAATAAAAGTTTGGTCAGTTTACGGCGCGCTTTGAGGATTCCTGTGTTGGTTCCTTGTTGAGAAACAGGTTTGAACCAAACGCTGTAAATGATCCGACCATAAAAATACCCCATGAATGAAGCTGGTACAGCGGTGCATGAGATGACCAAAAATAACTCGTATCCAAACGGAATCATGGTATCAATAGATTCTTGCAAAGAATCACTGCTGTTAAACCGTGTGACACTGCTATTCAACAATACAGTAAAGTTGGACGTCGTATTTCCTTGAAACTGGTAGCCTTGATGAAACAACTGTTTTGGCCCCGGAAATAGACGCTGCATTACATATCCTGCAATTCCAAATAGAGCATCAAGAATCCACATGATTATAAGCACATTACGCAACTTTTTTTTTGTAACATGAGCTCTATGGTAGAAAGGCTTTACTATTGCAAGATATCTTTCTGTTGCGATGGCCACAAGTGTCCAGGAGCTCAAAAGGGCATGATAATAAAACTCGAGTCCATAGCTGCGTTTGCCTGAGCTGGAAGACTCACTTTTTACATTCGATTCGCTTTCGCCGTAAAGATTTGAAAATCCATACCCCAATGCAAGCACGAAACCAAAAGCTAGATCTGAATATGCCAAGTTATTTATCAAGTATGTCGTAGGACCTTGAAGGGATTTGACCTTGGAAATTGTAAGTAAAACCAATGAATTTCCCGTCAGATTCATCACAAGGAAAACAAAACGAATTGCATTAAGAAAGATATAAAAGACTTCCATAGCCTGAATAAAATGCGAATCAAATAAAATCTTGGCTTCCAAAAGCTAAAATTTCAACTCCAAAAGCAGCGTACTAGTACTGTTACAAGAGTTTTTGGCACTAGAAGAGAGCTGCTCCCGTAGCTATTGGTCACTTCAGTGGAAAACCGAACGACTCAATTATGACTTTAGCAAAAAAAATCCTATTTCACGATTTTATTGAAATTTGCGATGACAGTACAAAAGTGTTGATAAAGCCATTTATTGATGAAGCCGCAGCGACACTAAATTAAATTTTATTTGTTTGTTCTATAATATACACTACAGGAAGCAAGATATATATTGGCGGGAAACGACGCGTCTGGTCATCCCCGAAACACTTGTAATGTCATTCATTTTTATTTGTTGATATTCTTGTGTTAGCCTTGGGTTTCATTACCTTTACAAGACAAACTGACAGTCCTGTGAAAATCTCCCCGCACGAACACTCCGGTCGTGACACTGCATGGCAAGTCATATTGCACGAGAATTTACTCACGTCAATCAAATCAGTGCGCACAAACACGGCATGGACACAGTGAGGACACGGTCATGCCAAGGTCACAGAACCAAAAGATCATAATCACATCGTAAGAGGAGAGAAACGCCCTTCAAAATTCTAGAAACATTACAGACACGGTAAGGCATATATGGCACCGACGCGCGTTTTCTCAGTCATTCGAAAACTCAGTGCTACAGTCTAAGCACTTACTGTCAATCAGTGTTGAGATGGCCTGGAGTTTCATTATATCTTACGAGACAAAATAAGTTTATGAAAGAGAGACCAAATGAGTAATTACTGTCAATTTTTACCGAAAAGAGAAATAAATGAAATTTGTAAATTTCCGAAATGCAAACCATACGGCTTACCGTCTACTTCAGTTTTAAAATATCTATCAATCAAAAACTAATTAGCTTATAAAATTTTAAAATCAAATATAGGTTTCGTGACTGCTTCGAAGAGCAAATTGAAATGACACTTAGAATTGCTAATGAAAAAGTCGACCATTGGTCAGTGTTGCTGCGTTGAGTAGTATATGATGTGGCATATAAGTGTAAGAGTGATGAGTTCAGGATACTAGATCACTGGTCTAGATAGATGAGCAACTGGCTTCTCCGTACTTTGTTGGGGAGAGGGGTATAGGCAAGTTCGTCGTGAAGTACAATTTGATCTTTTTTTTAATGCTGAATAGATAGGGCACGTCCACTCTAATATTTGAAACGCTCCGTATATTCGTCAAACCGCCGAACTGAAATGCATCGAAAGCTAGTTTAACGTCCACACCAGCGTTTTCTTAGCGCGATGATGCAATGTAATCAACTGCGCATGCAAAAAAAAAGGCGTGGTGGTGTGATTGACGTCAGTGTTTTCAAAAGCTTCGAGCTCCGTTTTCGCTGTCTGTTGAAAGTTGTGTGTATAAAGTATTCGAATGTAGTAAGGAGTGTGTATGGAGGCCCACGGCCCCAAAAGCTCTTAGCTTTAATGCCTACCTATTTTTAAATTTTTTAACACTAATACGATGGGCCTTTTTTCAAATGTCTCCACTCTAGAGGGCGTTTTCAAATGCATGGGCTATCGATTGATTTAGTGTGGACGTAAGGCCAAAAGGCACATTGGAAAGTATTGCGTACGCTTCAGTTTTCAAACGAAAATGCATTTGAGTGGACATGATTAATTAAAGTATTGTGGATGGGGACTTTCTTGAATACCATGGTTGAAATTGTCTAATGGACCCATCTTAAAATTGTATTTTAATGCGAGCCTGAAATGGAAATACAAAAGAAATGCCACAATTTCCATTGAGGAAAAGTGTGATTTCCTTTGTATTTCCACGTTGGACTAGATGATTATCCACGACACTTTTGAGTAGGGTCTGATTGCATTTAGCTAAGTTAAGACAATAATGATATCTTCCTTCGTCCTGTTTTTTCCTTTTTGTAATGTCATCATGGTGATCACTGTGCTAACACATTGCGTATTTCGAAAAAGTTTACCATTTTTGTGTTACTACAGTTATATTTTTTGATCAAGAGTTATATTAGCGTCTCATATTACACTGGCCGTACTCTTTTTGTTCTCTTCTTTTCGGGTACTTATCTGGCTTTGTTGTGCCCAACGCATTTTCGAGACCGTCTTCATTTCATCCAAAACTTCAACGTCCTTTCGAGTGCTGATCTTTTCCACGCACACTTTTTTCTTTCTACAGCAACAAGCGAAAAGAGACTTGATTCCTTGGCGAAATGGCTTCGAATGAAGACTATAGATAATTGGGTTTATCGTTGTACTAAAAAGAGGAAACAATATGCAGATCTTTTTTACATCCTCGTTTACTTGCTCCCATAGAATTACAAATAAAGGCAGCCAACAAAGATAAAAGATTACAGTTACAGTCAATAAAAGTTTGGTCAGTTTACGGCGAGCTTTGAGGATCCCTGTGTTGGTTCCTTGTTGAGAAACAGGTTTAAACCAAACGCTGTAAATGATCCGACCATAGAAATACCCCATGAATGAAGCTGGTACAGCGGTGCACGAGATGACCAAAAATAACTCGTATCCAAGGATCAACTTTTTACTCGAATCAGACAAACTATAGCTGGAAACTGTGCTGTTCGCTATGGTAAAGTTGGAAGTTGTATTGACGTGTAGTACCTGGAAATCCATCTGAAATGATAACTGAAGAAGGTAGCTAGGCACTATCAAGAGACAAACAAAGAACCACATCATCAAAATAGTCCTCCACATCTTTTTTTTCGTGATATGAACTCGATGGTAGAAAGGCTTCATAACTGCAAGGTATCTTTCAATGGCGATGGCTACCAGTGTCCAGGAGCTCGAAATTGCGCGACTATAAAATTCCATTTTTACACCCCATTTGCTCAAAGTATCTACCTCTTCACTTTTCTTTTCGTTCAGTTCGTTATATTGTTTGACGATGATAGCTCCAAACAAGAGATCGGTCACTGCCAAATTACTTAATAGACACGAAGTGGGGCCTTGGAGCGATCTAGTCTTGAAAATTGTGAGTAAAACCAGAGAATTCCCGATTAGATTCATGGAAAGGAAAATGAATCTAACTGTTATGATACTGATAGAAAAGACTTCCATCGTAGTTCAGAAACTCTCAGTAACAAATCCGTACCAACGCTCGAACAATTCTGACTGATGCTCTCATAGTCTCCTTCTTTTATGAAACCGGTATAGCCTGTTTAAATTATCCTTCTTATATAAATCATTTATGTATGACCCAATGGATTTTTACAAATGATAAATGTATTTTTTCCGGGGGATAATATATGCATGCAAAGTAGCAGTAAATGGCTTCTAATTTACCTATTTGTTTAGATCATCAGTAATTTCTTAATTTTCATTCCTTTGCTTGCTAACAGACAATTACTAAAAAATATGATAAGAGTATTTTTGAGAAATTCTCTTTTAGTGCTGTTTTGCGAAAATACCCTCATTAGTCAATTTTTTTCCCTTAACATCGAGAGGGTAGTTATTAGTATTAAATTGGTTAAATGATGATGATGAATGAGGGTACGTTTAAATTTTTAATATAAAAATGATGAAAACTTTATTGACAAACTATGAAAACTATATAAGCTGTATATTGAATAAATTAATAAATACATTTTGATTAAAACCAAAACAAAACAAAATAAATAAATAAAACCAAAAAAACTGGTATATGTATATGACTGAAAAAAAATCCAATAAATAGCTATTCAATAATTCTATAAAAACTATTTTCAATTTGTGCATTGTCTATGTCATAATTTAATTTCTTAATAGTTCTTGTTATATCAAAATGATAACATAATTTACTCAATTATTAAAAGATAAGTGAGAAGTCGACCTTACATTTACCTGATAATTCAACTATGAATAATGAAAGCTAAAATAAACTAGAAAAAGGGAGATTTTTTTAAATAAGAACAATCAGAGTACTTCATAAAAAATAAAAAAATTGATTCAATGAGACACCCTCACACCATGGTCGAGTTCCTTTTATTAATTTTGATCGGGTTGAACAGAATAGTTATCATAACAGTTTTCACTTAGGTTTCCTTGGTTGTCAAAGAATAAGATTGAAAAGTGGGGCACATCTCTTATGCGAACAATCAGAGGCACAAAAACTCGAACGGGAAGGGGAAGTCATTTATAAAAGAGCGTCAAAAATGTTCAAGTATAAGCCTAACGGATATTGCTCTTGTTTCAAGTCACCTCGAGGGTCTTTTAGCCATGCGCAGGTGACTGTAAATGTGTTATTCAAGGTTAACACACAGTGAAGGGACTAGTCTCCCCCGCAGTTCGTCACACGATGTTTGTGAAGGGCTATGAAAACACTTAGGCCCGGTTCATACGTCGAACTTTTCATGTATGAACCGGGCCTTATACACATTTGCAACATGATTCCCTCGTATTTGCTTATAGTTCTCGTCAGCTGCTTTACATCATGCCTCATGTTAATACTCTGTTACCAGTTCCTGATGAGAAACACGTTTTTATTTTTCAAATTAAGATAAAGAATCCATTATGGTAGATTATGATAGTTTCATCTATAAAGTATGTATTGTTAAAATCTTTCGTTAATGTTAATTGCGCTCGAGGCGGCATGGCGACACCTGCTAGCCCTTACACGAATAAATGGATTTACTATAAAAAGCTAGTGCTCTAGCAATGCGCATCAATGATTGATCGACTCCATATGAAAAATAAATAAACTGATAAACAAGGACTTAAGAGGAATTTAAAAGTGATGAAATAATATATTATTTTTGTCTGGGTATATTTAGTAATTGTCTTCCTCTGTCCTCCAGCTGTGTTCGTGCTTCAGGATAATCCGTTAAAGCTTCCAACAGATTGTCTTTAGACAAACACAACAGATCAGAAAAACCGACCGAACGTACGTCTGCAGTCCTACGATTCCCAATTTCTGTTAAATTTAGTATACTAATCTCCCCAAAGTAGTTTCCCTCCGAGAGCGTTGCAAGAACTGTGAGGCCATCTTGCCCCACGACTTGAAGACAACCGCTTTTGACTACGTACATTTCTTTTCCGACATCTCCTTTTCTGCAGATATAATCACCAGGAGAGTAAACCTGGGATTTAAGTTTAATTACAATCTCGCGCAGAAGTCCTGGCTCGCAGTCTGCGAAAATTGGAACGCGTCTGAGCGCCGCAAGGTGAACGTATACCGCAATTTGCGCGCGCAGCTTCTCGGGTAGCTTTTGAAGCACTCGTTCATGATCTAACGAATGTTTTGTTTGCCACATATATTCAATCCAAGAGACAACTCGGTTTTCCAAGTCGTGCCCAACATTATTGTTTTGAAGATACTGCTTGATTGTGTCGGAGTCGCTAAGGAAGTCAACTCGCGCGCGCATTATTTGTCCTAAGATGGCGCCAAACTGCCCAACTAGGGCTGCAAAAGTCAGATATCCAAGCGTCAAGTCTACAATCACAAAGAGAAGTTCCATGTTTGTCTCTGGCGGGTTTTCGTTTTCTCCTGTGATCATCATTCTTGCTGACCAATAAACACTGTATAAATACTGACGAGATAGTTTATCATACCCTGGGGAGGTAAGGTTGGGGTAAACCCATTTATCAGAGCCAAAACCTATTGCTTCTGATGTAGCAAAATAAAAGCAAGCATTCCAGTGAAACACGAGAAGAAAGGCTGACACTACAGCACTCGTGCGCAAGACATTTGGGTACCGTGTCTTCGTTTCGGATTTTTGGAAGAGTATTAAGATTCGATACAGCCGTAGAATCCTGGGAATTCGAACGATAGTTTGATCAGTACCAACGACAAAATAGAGCAAGTCATACGGTAGAATTGATAAGATGTCCAGTTTGAAGTCAATTCTGCTAACCATGTAGTTCTTTCGTAACTTTTTCAGATCTCTGACGAGAAGACCTTGATCAAGATAAGCTGAAGGACAAGAAGAAAAGAAAAATGGAATCAACAAGTAACGTATACATCGAGACTAAATTACTCTGAATGCAGCGAATGCGAGCAACCTGCATGGCAGCGACAAGAAGCTTTAGAAACTACGATTCTTTTTCAGAATTCACGAGTGACTTCAACCTCACGTCTGCCTAGGAATTCAATAAAATTTAAAATGCCGACTTTCACTATTAGTTTAAAATTTAGCTCTACATTTTCCCACTCGACGAAATTTGTTGAGTTAATATATAAGTTATTATGCTGTTTCTGTTGGATACAAGTTTCATGAAGGGTGTGTTGACGGCGCAGTTGTTCCTGGTGAACATTTGATAGTATATAACACCGTTCACAATAAACTGAAGTTGGACTTTTATATGCGAAACACGGTTTGTCCAACGATGGTGCCGCTGGCAACAAATGATTACTTTTGCACAGAGTAAGAATGTTACTACGTAGAATTCCTCGTAAAACTTTTAACTTGTAATGCCTTTGTCGTACACTTGTAAGTTGTATGCGGAAAAACTTTGCTTCGTATATCCTCGACAATTAATATCCTGGGTTTAGTTGCAGACTAAAGGCGCGGATACACGGTGCAATATTTGGCGCGCAATATTGCAGGCAATATTGCTAAAGTAGGATCGTTTTCTACTTCATCATCGTGTGACATGGCTCGCAACATCGATTACCTGTAATATTGCGCGCAATGTTGCACTGCTTGTCCGTGGCGTAATGCCTACACAAAACCGCTGTAGTTGCTTCCGCGAACAAATGATTATATTTACCTGTTCGAAACTGAACAAAAATGTCCAGCCCGTAAATGACATCACACAAATAGTCCAAAACAAACCACAATGCAGGAGAACTATCATGAAGTTGGTGGAAACACTGCCTTGCAATGATGAAGATCAAGTTATACAACACTGCTATGGCAATCACCAAAAGCCAAACAAACAATGTCTTTCCAGACGGGTCTATTGTCCAGTTCTTGTATGTAGCGACGTTAAATTTGGAAGTATCGAAAGGATCTCGAGATGGTTCTATGCTGCCGAGACTAACAGTAGGGTCAAACATTTCCAGTCGCTCTAAAAACGAGTCAGCTCGCTGTTGTTGTTGCTGTGGCTTTTTGCGACTTTTTTTCAGCCATGTTGATGCCATTTGAATAGTTCGAGCAACTTTTGGGAAATTTGTTTCAGACCCGTCAGAATTACTGTTAGTTACTTCGCTGGTATCAATTGCCTTGTCCCTGTTCTTTTTTGGAAGACTTGCAATCTCACGAAGTGCACCGCTTTTATCGAATCGTCTGTCGTTGGAGTTGAGCTCGTTGTCATGGTGCTTGTACCGACCGTCCAAAGGTGGTAGTTTTCGCCTTGAAGAAGGAAAGCTGTTGCGACTTTGTCTTACAGACAGCATGTTTCTCTCCCACCGTTGCTGTGTCCTTTGATCTCCGCTGTTTGTTTCACTGCGTTCTCTTTTCGTTATAGTTATCCTGGGCTCCAGCATCTTGGATTGAAATTAAACAAACTTTGAAGCATCAACTGCCTGGACCACGAGCACTTCACTCTCTACTAATGAACTTAGTTCTTGTCAAAGACATGCAAAACTGAGTGATTTCCGATTTAGCATACTTTGAAGTTTTATTCCTAAGTCAACAAGTTAAGACCTAACTCCTCAGAAATCTAAAGACCGTGCCTTTGCATACAAAGCCAATCAGCCAATGAACGGAGCTAATCCTGCTCTTTTAACACAAGAGAGACAGTTATTGGGCTTTCTGCTTGTATAAATAAAGTCTGGCCTGATTCTAAGCTGACTAGAATATCATTATGCCTTCACCGAAGTGTTTAGCATGATACGTATAGTTGACATAGCAGTTATTTTTGTTTGGTTAGCGCCGATTGAGTGATTAAAAAGGCTTTGGAAAGATTTTTTAAATAACACGAAGGTCATGATGCACTAAATTTGTGTGGACACCAAGGACATGAAAACTTGAAGAAATTTACTTTTTCTCACAAAATATCTTCTCAAATATTGCCGTGTCACTCGTTTAAGCTTTGGCAAGAATTGAAAATGCTGTCCCGGCCTGAAATGGTTAAGGCAGCCTGTCACGAGCAATCATCAGCCAACTTCTGCCGGCTTTGATCGGACGGATTAGGCTAATCCTAAGCCTTCAGTGTTAATTTGTCAGCTGATTGAAGCATGTCTCTAGTGTTTAAACTTAATGAAAATGTGGAACATGTTGCCTAGAGTAGAGCTGAATTCCGGGGGGGGGGGGGGGGGGGGGGGGGTTGTTTTTCGTACGCGCAGACAACGATATTGCATCATTGGCGTATCTGCGTACTATAAATGCTAGCATACATAACACAAATAAATTGCTTGAGCTGCCTGTGCTTGACTGCCTGTTGGCCTGTTGGCATGTGGGAAAAATTTATGTCTTTGGGTTACCTGTGGAACATTAACAGTCTCTCCTCTTTCAGATTTTACCAGAGGAACCCCAAGCGATTTAAAATTAAATATTCTCTACTAACCCATGAACTGTTTTGGTTAAATTGTGTTGCATATATCATTGTCATTATGCAATATATTTTATGAAACACTTAATTTGATAAAAAATTCTTGACTCATTTGTGAATTATTTTATTAATATTTTTCGATCGGGGCGAATTTTGCCAATTTGTTGCTTTCGATAGTCGGTTTTCGGTCTAGTAACCGTAAATGTAAAATGTTTGTCTAAATCTTTACGCTACATATACTTTCTTTCTAATCTCACCAGATTTTTACGGGTTAATTTTGTATTATATCGTTTTATAGCTCATTGAAGTCATTGAAAACCTGAACCATATCGTATTTGGAGAAATTTGCATAAAAACACAAGACCACGTTTGTATTTGAACACGTGATCAACGTTCAAAGCGAGGCAAATTCTGTTTAAATACATTAATGTCTCACACACGTAACCAGCCGGGCGTTGTGGCGTGCGCCTGTGATCCAGTGACTTGGAGGCTAGAGGTGGTGAATGGCTTGAGATGTGGATTCCTGTTGGTCGTCGTGCTATGTCGATCGGGTGTCCACACTAAGTCGGGCGTCAATATGGTGGTTTGAGAGGAGTCTTGAGTCACCAGGTTAGTTAAAGAGGAGCGTACCGGCCCAGGGTGGAAACACAGCAGGCAAAAGCTCCCGCGTTCGACAGTAGTGGGATAGCATCTGTGAATAGGCGGCGGTTGACAGCCATATCGAGATAGTGGAACCCATCTCTTTTTTTCTTAGTTTTCTTTTTGCTTTCTACTTATTTTTGCTTTTTAACCTTTTTTTTTTTTTTTCTTTTTCTTTTTTTTTCTTCTTTTTCTATTTATTTTTGCTTTTTAGCAATATTCTTTTTTTTTGCTTTTTTTTAAATTTTGCTTTCGTAAAAAAATTTTTCTTTTTTTTTGCTTAGACTTTTTAGTTTTTGTACACAGATTTTATCTTCGGTTTTCTTTAAAAATATTTAAACTTAAATTTTTTTCATTTTAAAGTTATTTTTATGAATGTAATTTTTTTCCTTCTTCCCTTTTATTCGGGGGGGGGGGGGGGGGGGGCACACAGATTTATTAATCTTTTTACTGTTATGATCACGTAATAAACTATTAGTTCTATAGTGACTGAGCAATCAGTCGCTGTATTTTGACATAAAATAATATTTTAAAAATTATTATTCTTATCTTTTTTTCTCTATTTCTATTTACCAATGTACGTATTTACTATGACTCATGATTTTTTTTTTTTGGAACAAAATTTGTTTAATTTGTTTATCTTTAGTTAATTAATTTTATACTCATAATTTTTATGGAATTGGGGCCGCTATCCATTTATTCTGAGATGTGATAATTGTTAACATGAGAGCAAGGAAATTTCAGGCAAAAGGTTTTATTTTCTACCGTATATATATCTTGGAGTGAAATTGTTTTGTATAACAAAGTAGGCAAGGAAATTTTATTATCATCTGTTCTCAAGAAAATAAAAGGGCAAAAGACAATACAAGATCTTTTCTTTATGACAGCTTTGATATCTCATGCCCTCGATGTACATTATGTGGCTATATTTGCAGTCACCCCTTATTTCCAATATCAAAGACAGCATCAAGTAGTGTTCCTGTCCGCCTCAGGGCCTTAACAGCCATATTCCTGTCTACATTAAGTTGCTTAATCAAGATGTCAATGTCAGTCTTATCAAGACCATCTTCACACTCACTCGCTTCTCCAAAAGCTAGAAACATAGCACCATGGGTTAAAAAAGCATTCGCATTTTCTGGAACTATCATTTTCCCCTTGTGAATAAGCTTCAGCTTTCCAACTGGTATCCTAAGAAAGTCAGATATTTGTTGGAAAGTTGAATTATTGTCATCTGGTTTCTTTACTATGTCAACTTTCTTTTTTTCTTTGTTGTGTCTTATGAATATAGTAACAGTTTCACCATTCCATTGTGAAATTCCTTGGATCTCATCATTGGTATCTGTTTTACTGGTGCAATTTTCTTTGGGTGACTCTTCCTCCGACTCCTTCTTTAAGCTTGACGACAATATTTTTCCATTATTTAGAATATTTTCTTGCTTTTCGTCAATATTCTGAAAATTTTCCATTTGTTGCTCAAGCTGTTTCTCATCATTCATAACTTTACTTGAGTTGCCATGGTTTTCTTTCACTTTATTCTCTTTTTCTTCCAGAATTTTATTTTGATAAATAATTCCTTTCAATGCTTTTTGTTCCTTTGTCTTAAACTTTACTTTTGTACACTTTTTCTTGTGGCTAGGCCAATCCTTTATTTGACATTCTCTTGAGCTATAAAAAATATTTTCAAAACTCAAAAATCATCTTTACAAGTGGGTCTATAATCACCTATAAACTGTTAGCTTATAAGCTTTCAAAAAAAAAAAGGTTTCAAAATCATGTAATAATATTATACAAACCAATAAAGGATTGCTCGACATTGAGTACACAGCTTCATAAACCTTACTGTCTTGTCACAGTATGAACACTTTAAAGTTTGAGTGACAGTAGTTTGAGCAGGAAAAGTTCCACTGCAGTCCGCCATCTTGAAATACCCTGACGGGATATTGCGGGACAAATCCCGCGTTGGCGGGATCAAAAACGACATGCGCACCAGTGATCTGATTATTTTGGTTAGCTGAGCAAAATAAGCGAAGAAGAAATGGTTTGTACAGGACGTTATTGTCAAGACTAGGCGATCAAGTAATGGGAACAGAGCTCCAATGGTGAGTTAAAAATATTTTCAACATAGTGTTATAAGGCTTGACTTCAAATCTCTGTGTTTTTTTTGCAAAGGGTGCCAGCGCTTCGCAGCTCGAGAAAGACATAGGACAAGAATTCCCTCCAAACGAGCACTTCTTTGGCTTGGTGAACGTAAGGATTTCTCTTGAATTTCCACCTCTTTCTCTCGTTTTCTAGAACGAAAGTTCAACAAATAAGCCTTACCTTATGTTTTTTCAACAGTTTGGCAATACTTGCTACTGCAATTCCGTTCTTCAAGCACTGTTTTTCTGTCGGCCATTCCGTGAGAAAGTATTGGCGTACAAACCTGTGTCAAAGAGAAAAGAGACTCTTCTCACTTGTCTTACAGATTTGTTTAATAATATTTCCTCGCAAAAGAAAAAAGTCGGCGTAATTGCACCAAAAAAGTTCGTAGCTAGGCTAAGGAAAGAGAATGGTAAGATGTTTTTATATTGGATTCACTTAATTTGAACAATTAATAAATCCCAACGTCCCTGTCAATCTGTTGTTGCAACAAATACTTTAGCTTGGGGTCATTAAATTTCACCTGCAACGATTTTTATGGTATTAAACTTTTTTTGCACCTTCGTTTATAGGAAAATTTCCCTCATTTACTCCTCAAATACACCAAATCACAATTGCCATTTAAAACATCTATTTTTCCTTCTTATTTTGTATATATTATACATATTCTGTACATGTATGTACTGTTTTACAAGCTACTAAAAATGTTTACAGTATTGATGTAAATACTTCTCAACAGACATCTTTGCTAAATTTATATTTTGTTTTCCAAGCACCATATATTTCTGTAAATATGATGATTTTTGTTGTCTCATTAGTCAATAGTTTTATTATTATTTTCCATTTTTTAAAAGCTTGAATCCCTTTGAACTTAAAAGTAATTTGAATTTTTTAAAAATTGACAGCAATTAGAGTAACTAAAATAACTCAGATACGGTAGCACGGGTGACGTAGCGGTGAGAGCGCTCACCTCTCACCAATGAATGGGAGGGGATGAGAGGATGAAAAATGGAAAGACTGGAAGAGAATGAAAGAAAGTTACATTGTGTTATATTTAATGTGAAATGATGTTTGCAGATGGTTAAATTACTTCTACCATATATCGCACAACAGACAATACTGTAGATGTGATAACTAAAGTGTCTGTATTAGAGAGCTTTTAATATGAAAATTATTCAAGTCCTCTTTGCCTTGACAAGTCATATTGTTATTGACACAGTAAATTCATGGCATACATTTTGTAGTGGTTGAAAAACTGGAATATTTTGGATATTAATTCACCAAAATTAAGAAAATTTGATAGAGTGCAAACAATATATCTATGAAACACTAATTACTAAATTGTTCAAAGTAGTGAAAACAAAACAAAGAAAACAATAGCATAAAATAGTGTAAGTTAGTATTACTAATATTTCACGGATATATTGTTTGCACTTTACCATAAGATTTTTTGTTTAGACAAAATCAACACCAAGATTGCATGAGCTAAAAATCCCTTCTTACTCTTAAATATAATATTATGTTATATATGTCATTATTAATGTTTATTGTTTTTGTACATTTTTCAGAGTTATTTGATAACTACATGCAACAGGATGCACATGAATTTCTGAATTATTTACTCAACACGATAGGTGACCTCCTAAGAGGTACTTCTAATGATTACTATTTATGAGTTTATTTGTTTTAATAACAACAAGAGGGTTTTTATTAAGGGTCAGAGATTGGAGAATACTCCAGTAACTGACCAAAGTCCCGGGGGGGTACTCCCCTATATTTGCTATATGGGTATGTGCCACCCTATAGGGTATGGTTTTTCGGCTTTTGGGTCTGGGGTAGGGTATCATTTTTTGACATTTTGTCTGGGGTAGGGTATCATTTTAGTCTGGGATAGGGTTAATGATTTGGTCGTTTTTGTCTGGCGAATAGGCTACGCTTTCTGCCGACACAAAAGCAATAAAAATATTAAAATAAAATAAATCGTAAAAGTAAATATCGATTGCAATCGATTGTAAAACCGTATTTTCCATCTTTTAGTCTGGGATAGGGTGTACAATTCTTAATGTTAGTCTGGGAAAGGGTATGTAAAATCAAAATTTTAGGTCTGAGATAGGGTCAGGATTTTGAGGTCCTGGCGGCACACCCCTACCCAAGTTGGGGTGGTAGTATCCCCCCCAGAACCAAAGTTCTCTGGCTTAAACTACCATGATCTTCCCCTAATTTTATTTTAAAACTAAATGAAAACGCTGTGGATTCTCCAAGATAACAAACATTCCTTATTTCAATCAGGCGAAAAAATCAAAGATAAGGAAAAAGAAAAGCATAATAGCACAGGGAGCATAAGCAGCAAAAGCAGCTTGTCTTCAAACAGTACTGTAGGCTCCAATGGAACTGCAAACAATAATATATCCAGTGGTCCATTTACTAATAGCGCAAATCACTCCAGCACTTCGTCAGACCATAAATTTGAACCCACTTGGGTTCATGATATGTTTGAAGGAACTCTGACGAATGAGACAAGATGTCTTTGTTGTGAAACAGTAAGTAATACAATATAGTAATTAAAATTAATTAATCAGCAGTCACTTTGATTATATGACTGTATTTATTGCTATAATATAATTTTATAAAAAATTGTAACTGGTAAGGCCAGATATGTATTGTTTGCACCTGCATGTGATGACGATGATGACGATGATGATGACAACGGCAACAACGACGATGACGATGATGATGATGACAACGATGACCATGATGATGACGATGATGATGATGATGATATGCATGATGATGATGATGATATGATAATGATATAACATGTTGATGAGGATGATGATGATGACACAGTTATGTTTTCTTTTTCAGGTCAGTAGCAAAGACGAATCATTTCTGGATTTGTCTGTTGATGTTGAGCAGAACACTTCAATATCACACTGTCTCAGGTAAATTACATATTATGTAACAAATAATGATATCTGTCGCCAGTACATTACATATGTAATATATATATACAAAGGAGCAGTCAAAATCAATCTTCTCCTGGTTGGCACTGGACTATCGTGTAGGAGGTGGTGGGTTTGAGCCTTAAACTATCTAGTGAGTTAAAGGTGATGCCTTTAATCTGAAATTATCTTTAGACTTTTGCCATGGCTGATGTGGCTGATGGCACCATGGATGGACGAAAGTTTCTTAAATAATATTAATAATATTTGCTTCATAGATTAGAGATTATCCAAAGACTTAAATTCCCTAAACTTATTTTGATTTTGTCTATTAATTGACCATTCAGTAAACCATGATTGATTGATTAATCATGTATTAGGTCAGACAGTCAAATGAACTAACTAACTAACATTGTGTTTGAGGAACTTTAGAGATTAAATTTCTTTCATTGACAAAATTTATTCAATTGTCAACAGGGGATTCTCCTCTACTGAAACACTAAGCTGCGAACACAAATACTTTTGTGAAACATGCTGTTCAAAGCAAGAAGCTCAGAAAAGGTAATTTGCATTACTAGTGAATAACTATTTCCTTAGCAGAGGGGGATTTGGACAGTTTTCAAAAAAAATAAGGGTAGGGGATCTGATTAGGATGAATTACATTAGGGTTTTCTTAATATAAATAAGGAAGTTGTGCATTAGTAGACACATAATATTTCTTCATTTTTGATCTTAAGTCATTTCCTGAGTATTGTTCCTTCATTTGTTGTTGATTGTTGAGAAATCGTTACGATATACACAGATATATGAAACTCAAGAGGGGAAAAATGGGAAAATACTAATGCACAAACAAAATCAGTCTATTCTTCTAAATCTTTGGTAGCTAGAAATTTTCTAAAAAGTACAAAAAAATTCTTATGGCAATTTTTAAAAGGCTTAATTTATATATTTATGTGGAATAAATTGACCTCTCTATTTAATGTCAATTTAATGTTGATTGATTTTATTACATCAGTGATTATTGTTACTCAGATATGATTGTTTTTACTGTACAGAATGCGAGTGAAAAAGCTACCCAAATTACTGGCCCTTCACTTAAAAAGATTCAAGTATAATGAGACAATACAGAGATATTCTAAGCTGTCCTACAGAGTAGTTTTCCCCCTTGAATTAAGATTATTTAATACTGTAAGTATTTTGTGAACCACTGTCATTTTTTGGATCTGTTTACTCTATTATTGCCCAGGGGGGGTACTCCGCCAGAATTTGGGTAGGGGTGTTCCGCTGGGACTCTGAAAGGGGTACCCTGTTTATAACAAAAAAAGTCCAAATTTGTAGACCCTGTTTATGACAAAAGATATAATTCATTGAACTGAGTTCCTGTTACAAGTATCATGTCATCTCGCGTATGGTTTTTTTACGACCATAATAACCAGTTTCGGTCAATACGAAAGTAAAAACCCTGAATATGACGGGAAGCTCAGGAAGAACTTGGAACTTGAGTGAAATTGCATACCCTGTTTATGACAAGAAGCTCGAAAAACCATACCCTGTTCAGTGGATCATCCCCGTATAGTCCATATATGGGAGTACCCCCCCCCCCCCCCCCAGGGTATTATTGCTGCATTAGTATTTCTATTGGAATGCTTCATCATTAATATCTGCAAACTGACGTCAGTTCTTTATTTTCAGTCTGATGATGCCATTAATAATGATAGATTGTATGATTTAGTGGCAGTTGTTATTCATTGTGGAAGGTAAGATAAAAATGCAATTAAAATATTTTTCTCAAGTAAATCGATGAGTTCAAATTTTCTGTACCTTGAGCAAATTACTTATCCTCCAATATCTCAAAAGCATTTTAAAAACCTAGGTCAAAAAATGGAGAAAATAGGCAATGAAGTAAATGCACCAATGCTTAACAGCAATTTTATATTAATTCTGATTTCAGTAAAAACATGCTCATTCGAAAATTTCATTTTTCCTTTGGAACCTCTAAAAAAAATTAGCATTGGATTGTTTGCATCTGCATATTTGCAATTTGAAGTTGCATGGTATTGCGCGGATAATACCCAGTGGAGCCACCTTAAATATAAGCTGGCAATTTTCTACAATAAAATTTATTGCATTACTTTTATTTATTGTTATTGATTAATTAATTTCTATTCTTTTTGCTACCAACAGTGGGCCTAATAGAGGGCACTACATTACAATAGTCAAAAGCAATGGTTTTTGGTTACTCTTTGACGATGACATAGTGGAGGTAACAATTTAAAACAAGAACAATAATAGTCTTTATTAAATAAAAATGAGATTTAACAGTGGCATTTCTACAGCCAGTAGCTCTTCATACGCTATCAGTGCAAAGTAGAATTTAGAAGTTGATCTTTGTTGAGGGAAAAAAAACTGGAGAACCAGGAGAAAAATCCTTGAAGCACAGGAGAGAAACAACAAGAAACTCTACTTACATTTAACACTGTCATGTGTTTATAGTAAATTATCAAAATCCTTTTTGAATAAAGTCAAACATAAAGTGCACAGTCAAAAAACTGTTATTTTGGGGATCAAACCCTGGTTGTCTTGGAGAGGGGCAGGCACTCTCACCACTATGCCACCTGTTCTTCTTGGCAGGTGATGCGATGATATTAAGTAATCCATATATGATAATTATATATTGATCTTGTCTTCTCATTTCTTTGCACAGAAAATAGAGCCACATACCATAGAGGATTTCTATGGCTTGACGTCAGATATCCACAAGTCATCTGAATCAGGCTACATCCTGTTTTATGAGGCTAGAAACTAAGACAGCAATAAATTGACTAAGAATGACTTTTATGAATATTAATTTCAGATTAAGAATCATAAAATAATTAATTCTATCATTTGCAGTTGACATCAAAATGTTCTAAGGCCAAACAAAAAATAAGTGTGTTTCCTGTTGCATGAGAAAAATAATTGGGGTCGTTAGGCCAGATTTTTTTTACTGATACAAAAGTGGAAATGAGCTTACTAGGAACCCTGTGGTGCATCTGGGAATGAAAAAAATAATAGGGTCGGCAAAAATCGGCAAGAAAATTAGGGTCAGTTGCACAACAGGAAACACACTCTTATTTTTTTGTTTGGCCTAATAGTCTGCTAAAACATGAATGTAACCGGCAAGCCTAAGACATTTTTGGCATGGAGAAATAATAATCCAATAATCCACAGGATAAACAAAGCCCCTTCTATACAATCAGCTTTTGTTGCAATGTTTATGATCATTTGAGCACCAATATTTTCTGTGGCTTCAGTTCTCCAACTCTGTTCTCAATATGGAGTTGAAGTTGCAGCTATTAGGGGTTCTAGAAGCTCTTTCCTCCCCATTCCTCTTTGAGGCTCTGGAGCCCAAATTGCTGCTGATTTGTTTGCTCAAGTTGCCAAAAACATTGTACCAAGTGTTGTAATTTTAAGGTTTGCCTTGATGTAATTTTCTTAAAGACAATTTACCTAGAAATGAACTTCAAATCAAATCACTGAGCTCTGTTTGAAGTTTTTAATGCAGGTGGTCAACTGAATTTTTGGTTTCAAATGTTATCAAACCTAATGTTTTGGCAGAGCATTAATGAACATGTTTTGATGACCCCTGGGTGCAAATGCCTGTAAACCAGCAATACATATAAGCACATCATCATCATGAATAATTATGTCAGCATTAATAATTATTAGTAAATAAATTATTGATCTCCCGTGGTCCAGAAGATATAAGGGAGGTTAGAATAAAATTAGAGTTAAATGTCAGAAAGGTTCATTGTAAAAAAATTGAAATATTCTATGTCTTACATGCTTGTATATGTGATAAGGACTATGAAAACACTTGCAAAATAATATCTGTCATTTAAGGTTTTTTTTTTACAAATCGTTTGGGATTTTAGGCACTTTTGCTTGGCTCGTGATTTTTTTCTTAGTACTCCTTGCAGAAAAAGGTACTGACATAAGGGGTTGTTTCTATATATTTGACTGCGATACCTTTACTGTAGTATCCTTGAGATGGTATAGCCTCTTACACATTACAGTCCTTTTGATTGTTATACAACACTTCATTTCTCTCAGATCAATGTCTGTAGGATCACTCTATATACATGTACAGCATAGCTTATTCAATTGTGCTTGCAATTTGAATTTGAAGGCCGGATTTTTGCTCAGAAAAGCAAGTTGCACTTAGTTTGCATTTCAGGGCTAAACATTAATGGCTACTCAATCTGGACATAATGACTGTCCACAATGGACAAATCAACATGTGAGTAAGCTGGCATTTGACAAGACAAGTGTCAACTTTGGCTGGCCATTGTCTGATCATTATTTTTACCACTGCATGCACATTTAAAATGTATTCTCTCAAGGGGTTTGTGGAATAACCAGAGATGTATCCTGTAAATTTTTCCTGGTATTAGTATCCTATATAATCCTTTGAAATGAACTGTAAAACAATAGTATTTTGTTACATTAATAGACTTAAAAGACTGTGTGTATCATGTTATGCTAATGCAGAAAAATAAAAGATTTGATTGTAAGAGATGTTTTTCAGTTTATTATAGATTACTGTTGCTTACAGAGTGCACCATATAATTTGCTTACATGTGACTTTTTGGAGTTGACTGGGGGGCAAACAAGGGGTTGACTGAGGGGCAACTAGCGGATGTTAAGTCAAAACATGTCAAAATAAGCCCTCAAACTATTGTATTTGACTATTTTCACGACATCAAACCAGAAAACTAGAGATCAAAACAACCTCCAGGATTCTACAAGCCATTAAAAACACAGCTATTATGGGTAGTGATGTCTATTGATATCAACTATTCTTCTAGAAGATTTGATGTGTTCACCATAATGACAGATTGCACCTGCTCTTCAAATTCAATAAACTTAATGCAAACGATATTATAGGCCGCTCTTTGTTTAAGATTTTTCCTCATTAGCATAAAAAATTCAAGCTACAAGCAAACCATCTCCAGAAATCGAAAGAGAATGTCTTATTTAGTAACTACTGAAAATTTGAGAGTAATAAGTTCAATATTAAAAAAACGTAAACAAAGATAGGCTTATAACTTTAACATTCTAGAAAAGTTGGGAACATCTAAAACACATTAAAACTTTGTTTACAAACTGCATTGTGGTTTAGTTTCACTATGGGTATCTTTTTTATTATGTATTATTGACCCATTTGGTTTGGGTGTAATATTTTCTAACTTTGTGTAGTTCCAGAAATCATTCATACCCACCCCACAGAGGAATTTGGAATTTTCCGAAGAGTAGGGGGGTCAGAGAAAGAACAAAAATTACAGAGTTTGTATGGAAGAAAATTGGAATTTCCAGGTGGTAGGGGGTGTCTTAAAAAAATTCCTCTGTGAGGGGGTATGGATAATTTTTGGAACTACACATTACCTAATAAGTAAAATTCTTGAATTAAGTCACATCCATAAATGTATCGTTTCATATATTGCAGTTAAACAAAGACAGTATAACAAAAAATAATAGAGTGGTCTGAAAATGGGAAAACATGGCCAAGTTAAATGGGTCTATTTGACATCCATGTGTATGCTGAGCTTAATCTACAATAACACTGTGTCATTCAATCAAGGGAAGCATGTTTTTCAAGTTCTATGAATGTCTAATAATGTAGTGTTAATATCTCTAGTGAAGGAGTTTGTTTTTAATGATAGAGTGAAGTCATTAAACCCGTGAAATAGACATTAGGCTAACACACTTTAGTAGACCCTAATTCCATTGTTTTCTTTTGTATCTGTTTGACTATTACAGGTAGACTATTAATTTTTATTTCATGGGCTAAATGCCTTCACTCTAGTAGCACTTGTGGCATTACTGAAGGTCTTCTATCTTTGGTAAGGGCTGTATTGCTGTGGGAAATCAAAAAGATGCTTGTACTGTTCACCAGTGACGAGTGGAAGAAGGCCAGCAGTAGGGATAACATTCCATGACAAATACATGCTTACATTTTTTAGTCCCCTGAAAACAATTCAAGATTTAACAACATCAATAAATAACTAATGCTCAGGGTTTTCATTAAGGGTCGGCAGATTAGAGAATGTCAAATTACCAGGCTTAAATTACCATTAATAACTTAGTAATTTGTAATATGTTCACTTGGTTCCCAGGACTCTCTCGAAGTTCATGATCTTATGTTAATAATTTCAAAACTTAATTGAAAACCCTGAATGTGACTGGTGTCTTTTTTTAACTTATGAAAATCCAACCACTTTTTATTTCTTTATCGATTGCTACATTATGATTGGTTGACTTAAACGACGCATCTGTGCAGTAAATGCAAAATTGCTTACTTGAGACCATTCCCATCATCAAAGAAATAATACTTGGTGTTCATAGTGTTAAGCTTTATCTTTGACTTGTCTTCACGGAGAATGATCTTATCCCAAAGCACAACCTGGTTAAATTTCTGCAAAAACAAGAAATAAACTTGCATAAATTAAAATTTAGCATCCTCATTTCTTCTCTCACATTCACTTATTCTCTCACTTTTTTCTTCAAAAAAATTATCATGATAAAAAAAATATACTCAAATTAAAAATGATAAATTTTATGTCCTCCGTATTCACTCCCATTAATTATTCATTTCCTTTCATTCTTTTCTTTAACCAATTATTATTGCAACGTTATAAATCCTAATTACATTATTTCTTGTTTCATATTCTGCAGTGAGATAAACAAACAGTTGTTTGGTGTTCCAGTTAAACAGCCTTTCAAAATTTAAGCATGGTTAAGGAAATGTTTTTAGGGACAACCTACATATAGCATACTTAGTTGATGCGATTCATTGTATTTTTATGAATACTCTCCCAAAAATTTTTATTCCTTTTTTCCATTTTATTTATTTGAACTTTTTTTTTCAGTTGCATTAACCCCAAGGGCGAAAGCACTCATCTAGGGGGCTACATTTTATTTAAGTTGCTTCTATAATTTTATAAAACATGACAAGACACCCAACTTGAGTCAACACATATCGTCAAGGTTGCTCAAAAATTAAGGTGAAAATTTGAAAGATGCAAAAGTCAGGTGACTTTCACAGGTCAAATGACAAGAAAGATGCAGTTTCAATCTATCATAGTATGAAGTAATGAGGGAACCTTTTCTTAAGCCAAGGTTAACCATGGGCAGATCCAGGGGGTGGATAGAATGGCTATAGTTACACTCCTACGGAGTGGGGGGAAAATAGGAAAGAATAATAAAAATCTAAAAGAGATGCTATTTGATGACTTTGTAGTAAAAAAGGTAACAGCCATCCTTGTTGAAATTATCCTGGATAAAACTCATTATTATCTAACTATTCAAATTAGAGTACAAATAATGCAGGAGAAAGCCTGTAGGGAGTTCAAATATTCTGCAATATTTGTACTTTAAGTTATTTTGTATAGTAAAAACTGGTTTTGAAAACAAGATCAAAAGAAAAATCATTTTGAAGCCTTTTTTTTGAGAAAAAAGTAAGCTCAGTTGGATAAAGAATGACTTTTTAGACATTTTAGGGTGGAATACCAGTGGACATTTATTCTCAGTTTTGTATTTTGTCGAGCCCAATAAGCACACTCGAAAAAATATCCACCCATATTTCGCCCTAAAATGTCTAATAAGATCTATTTATTACACATTTAGGGTCGATATCCGTGTGATAAAACCGTGAATAAAAACCATATCAGTGAAGTGATACTATATCACTTCACGGTAAACTGGAAACTGCAAATTTTGTCATTTTATACACCCTTAATGCGTAATAAACAAAATATTACATGTTAACAACCTGATATCTTAAATTTTCATTCACTCCTTTTCCAGATATGGAAACTTGTGAACAAAAATGATATCAAGCTCTTAACATGTAATCATCTCTATGTATCCATACCATAACAACTCTATTTGTTTCTTTGATTTTGCAGACAAAGCACAAACTTGACAAAATTCCTAGTCAAGGGGAGGAGGAATTTAACTAGGGCAGAGTCAAGTCCTGACTTTAGTTCTGGTATATAATAGAACTTTAGACCCAAGGGATGGAAATAAGAATATATGATTTATGCATATTGAAAACATTTGGACCTGATTGAATTGAAAGTGGTCATGGCACTACTAGTGGTGGTGGTAGTGGTGGTGGAGGGGGTAGGGGGGAGAGGAGGAGGGATAGAGTTGTTTATGGTTCATACTATCTGAAATATTAAACTTTTAACTTGAAATGTATTAAGAGAAAGAAGGCTTTAATTTTTTGCTACGAGAAAAAAAGAAACCCTTCCAAATATATGCACTATTACTGTACTCAGTACTACAGTTTATATCAAGGATATTTGTCTGTACGTCGAAAGTCAAGACCCCAAGATCATTTTTAGAGTTGGACACACTGAAATCTTGAACATTTTTCCTGCAAAAAGGTATCAAAATACAACATAAGTCATAATATTCGCAACAAAGGCACAAAGCAAGGTACAAAGCATCAACTGTAGTAGTACTCACACTTCGATGTTATCGGTCTTCAAAGTCACACGCACATGGTAGTCAAGAAAAACCGTCGATAAAAAGCACAAAAAAGTCAAGGCCGCTAGAACAGTTAGTGTAAAAGCAAATATCGTATTCAGTCTAGAAAGAAACGTATTCATTGTGCTAAGATCTAAAGAGAAAGTGGGTCATATGTTGGTAAAGTTTTTGTCTTTTTTGTGTTCAACAGATAGATTTGGCGAAAACCTATTGGCTGTCAGCCTGGTCAGTCGGTATCCCCTTCAAAATATGCGTCACGCAAAACACAGGGACCCCAAGCAAAGTAAGTATTTGTAAACTTCCAAAAAATATATGTATATGATATACTTAATTACATATGGTTAGCCTGTAAAAAAACTATAGGTCTAACACAAAAAGCAAAAAGAACGGCATTCACTCTTTCATACAACAATTTAGCGATATTATTGATTTTTAGAAAAAAGAAAATCGGGGTTCCTGTGGTATGAGCTAAAGTCAGATGGCGGAGATAGAGAAAGTTCCTAAAAAAATGTTCTCTCCAAAAAGTACCATATCTTTGGACGAAATGTTCAGTCAAGCAGCTCTTGTATTCCCCGATAACCTAGCTGTGACATATATTAATGAACTTAAACAAGAAGATCTAACTTATCAGGAAGTAGACAAGAAAGCTCTTCAAATCTCATCCTACCTCAAAACGTTTTGCAAACTCCAGAACACTGTTGTTGGAATATATACCAGGATAATGCTTGGTTTTATAGCTTGTATGATTGGAGTTTTACGAATTCCAGCAGCCTTTGCACCTATTGGTTTGGACTGGCCTGTTAAAATGGTAAAGCAATTTATTGAAACTTCTGGTGTTAATGTTGTGGTAGTGAACGTGGATTTGCTTGAAAAATTTAATCAAGTTCTCAGGCTGTTAGAGGGTTCAAATAAAACCTTCAGACTGATCACTGAGTGTGAGGTTCTCAAATTGAATGGCTTTGTAGTTGCTGTAGCAAATGAGCCAATTGTTTCACCTGATTATGAACAGTCTTTGGGTTATGTCATGCAAACGTCTGGAACCACAGGGAGCCCAACAGTAGTCAAAGTTCCACATGCCTGTATTGTTCCCAATATAACTAGCTTGGCTAAAATATTTGGAATGACTGATAAAGATTCTGTAGCTGTTGTTTCACCTTATACTTTTGATCCATTCATCGTGCAAGTTTTTCTTGCTCTGTCCTCTGGGGGTCGAGCTGTGGTTGTATCAGATGCTTTCAAGCTGCAGACTGGAAAACTTTGCCAGATACTGTTTGATGATTTGAAGATTTCTTTATTTCAGGTGAGTACTTTGAGCAATTTCAGTAAAGTCTGGAGCTCCATATGCTTTAAAAGATAACTTTATCAAAAGAGGTGGGTAGTGTGGTTGCCCCCATAATTTTGACTAAAAACCATAAATTTTCCTTTTTCCTCGGTTTTGTTCGACCACCTATGGATTTGGCAGGAATTTTTGCTCTAAAATGCCTGTGCTCCCCCTCCAAATCTGGTACGCACGCTAGACATAGGCCACTGGTGGTGTGGAAGGGGTGAGGGGAATTTCTGTTCCTGGATATTAAAGTGTCTTTACTAGCTCTTGGTTTTTGGGCATTTTCAAAACTCACTTAATTTATCGTTTGGTGCCTTTTTTGTTTTATTCAGCCAACACCATATCTTATGTACTTAATTGGCCAGGAAAGAATAAGAAGGAACATCCTTGGACAACAATCTCCGTTGAGAATTCTAGCTTTTGGTGGCGAGTCTTGTCCTACACTTTCTGTCCTACAAAAGTGGAAGCATCACAATTGTGAAACAAGGCTGTTCAATCTGTATGGTATAACTGAAGTTTCAAGTTGGGCTTCATGTTTTGAAATAACAGATAAAGAATTGAACGATAAGGACACAATTGGTTCTAGAAAGAGGGTCGTAGTTGAAGATGAAGTGATGGATATTAATGAGGACAGTGTACCACTGGGCTTCCCTTTAGAGGACACTATCCTTGAAGTGAGGGATGAGAATGGATTAAAGATAGATGAAGGAGTTGGCTGTATATTTATTGGTAAGGCTATTGCTTGGTTACACTATTGCAGAAAATGATAAGAAGAGAGATCACAGATCTTTTTAAACACAACAGGATACAGCATGTATTTTTACCAACAAAAGCATCACTTCATGCAATGCTAGTCAGTTGGGATAGTACGATTTTGTCTCAACTTGTATTAGAGCACCATTAATCTTAATCTATATACAGTATCTGTAGCTAACATGTTAGCCGTACCAGTATAAAAGCCAGCTTAGTAGTGCTGGTGCAGATTTTTTGCTTATCCTTTTTTTACTTTCTTTACAAGGTGGACGAAACAGAGTCTGTTACCTTGGCAACGAAACTTCCTTCCATCCAGGTACCATGCGATCAACTGCTGATCTTGGTTACATCGAAGAAAACAAACTATGGTTTATTGGACGCAAGAACAGAAGCATTAAGAGACAAGCCAAAAACATAAGTCTAGATTGGTTGGAGCGAAGCCTTTCTAAGGCCTTTCCTGACTTTATATTTTGTGCTGTGGCAGATACTTTGTCAGATGCTCCACAAAATGAAATATATCTGTTTGTGAAACCAGAAACTTCGTACAACGAAAGACCGTTCCTAACGTCGTTAAAAAGGGAGCTTCGCGAAGCTTTCCCTCCTTATGCTTGCCCTGATTATGTCGGCATTGTAAGCACAATACCTTTGACTTCGCACGGGAAAGTCGACACGAGGGCTTTGCTTAAAAATTGTCGAGAAGAAAAAAATTTAAGTTTAGGGGAATCAGTTGAGGAAATTCTGAAAAATATATGGTTGAATGGAATTACGCTGGAAGACGATTCTACTGTGGCTTCTTCAAAGAGAGGTGTTTACGGACCAGGAGAACAAGGGGATCAAGCGAATACTAATCGTTCTACCCTAGACATGCCGCCACAAGTGGAAAGCGAAGACATGTTTGTTGAACATGGTGGATCTTCGCTTGCTGCATTGAGAGTTGCTAACGAAATCAAAACATGGTTTCATCAGGATGTAGGATCACGAGATGAAGAACTATCAGAACTTGTTGATGTTATTTTAAACAGCTCGTTTGGAAAACTCTGCGCGTATATCAAGGCAAGAGTTGCGGATAAAAGCTGCAATCGTGAGGGAACGATTGGTGAAAACATGGTGGAGAATACCAGTGCTAGTCAAGGCGATTTTCATTTGGCTTCTGCAGATGAAAATGAAAATTCATCCGAGTTTTGTACACGGATTGGAATAACTTCAAAGCCATCCAAGAACAATGATGACAGAGAGGTGAAAACGTCAGTTTCGCTTAAGAGGAGAAAGATCGAAGATAATGGTAAGCATACACATCCAACAGAGGCTGCTACTGGCAATTTTAGTTGTTTTTGTTCCATTCAACGAGGCATGCGTGCGACAACTTGCTCATCTTGCACGGCATCCGGAATACACGGTGGCGTAGAGCATTCCCAAGGGGCTCTCGAGGCTAGCTTATCTTTAAAGTGGAAAACCAACTTCCATAAATGCATAGATGCTTCTCCTCTGGTGGTCGGTACGAACGATAAGGACTTGGCGGTCGTGTATTTGGGATCCCATGCTCATGTGCTCAAGGCAGTTTATCTAGCTAGTGGTATGATTTTGTGGGAAACATGTCTTGGTGACAGGCTAGAGTCGTCAGCTGCATTATCAAAATGTGGTCTTTATGTCATTGTAGGTGAGTACTGGCTTATCTATCGATAAAATGCAGACTTTGTGAAGGAGGGAGGGAGGGAAGAAGAGAGGGAGGGAGGGGGCGGGGGAGGAATGACGGACAGCAAGAGTGACGTATCGGTGCTGATGCAAACGCCTTCCGCCTATAGGGTCCTGGGTCCTGGGTCCTGGGTTCTGGGTCCTTTCGGGTAATCTTTTCTTTGATTCGAGGATTTCTTTTGGAGTCCAACCTAGATATTATATCAATAACTAGATGTTACTGTGTCGAGTTACTGATGTCTTTGTTACTAGATTAGAGTGGATATAAACTATTGTATTCTTTTCCCGTTCAAGGATGTTACGATGGCAAGGTTTACGTACTAAACCGTAGCAACGGACACGTTGTCTGGACATATCAAACTAGTGGGCCAGTAAAAAGCTCCCCCTGTGTGGACCCCTCCACGAGGCTGGTATGGATCGGATCACATGACCACCATCTGTACGCGCTTGATGTCAATCAAAGGGATTGTATCGCTTCTATTGATTGTGGCAGTTCTTGCTTCAGCTCGCCTTGGATACTGCATAATCCTCACTTGGTATTCATTGGTACCTTAGGGGGACGACTTTTCTGTGTGGACGCTTCAACGCAATCAATTAAATGGAGCAAGCAGTGCCCTCAGCCTATCTTTTCATCGCCTCTAGCTACGTCTCAGGCAGTAGTTTACGCATGCGTCAATGGAATAGTTTACTGCTGTGATCTCGATAGAAAACCCCTATGGGAATTCAAGACAGGAGATCCTGTATTTAGTTCACCGACAATGTTTTGGTCTTCTGTAGCGAATGAAAGCAAAGGCTACGTCTTGTTCGGTTCTCATGATGGGTTTGTTTATTGCCTCTCAGATTCTGGTGAAATGAGATGGAAGTTCAAAACAGATTCTCAGGTCTACTCCACGCCGTTCGTTGCACCAGTTGTCCGAGAATTGAAGAAACCTTCCGAGGTCACTGATAAAATCATGAACTGTTCGTCACACTTGCAAATGGACATTCCTGACATTAAGATGTCATCAGAACACGCTCGAAACACTTCTGGATCTACGATTGAAGGAAGGGGTGTGATGTCCTCTCGTAATGACCCCGTCGTAGTAGTCTGTTCTATTCAGGGTACGATCTACTGCCTTTCCTTGGATGAAGGTCATCTTGTTTCGTCTTGGTCCTTCCCTGGTCAGGTGTTCTCTTCACCAATCTTAGTTGGTAACGATATTTTGGTTGGTTGTAGAGATGATTTTTTGTATTGTTTGACAATAAACTGAGTAACAACACTCAAATAATAACTCCCGGACCATCTAATAATCCACTGATGTTACAGTTGTGTGGGCAGCCATTAATTATTACATTGAGGTCAGTGCACGTGGTCAGGAGCGTAAACCAATCCTATTTTGCAGTTAGACTTTCAGAAGGCAGTCACAGCAGATGAGAGACCTCTAGGATTAGGTTTACCGCTAGGGATTAGGCCCAGAAACACGGAGAATGAACACTCAGCAACAATGAAATTCTATATGGCGACCCTTCCAGCAACAACTTCGTTATGACGACTTGCTGAAGGTCGAAAGCTTGACGGGAAACGCCTGACGTCGAACTGCAGTTTGAGGTTTGCGGTACCCGCTTCCAAGAACTTCTAATTACTGAGATTTCACCTGGGCTGGATATTCTTTTCCATTGCTGTTTTCCTGCGAACCTGGCAAGCCCAACGTGAACCTTTATTTCATGAAGATTTGAAGCTGTCGTCAAACCGATATCATTCAACTTATTATTATTTCATTATTGTTATCATTCATATGATAATTCATGAAAATTTCAAGCAGACTTTCATCACACTGATAACATTAAAAATGAATACCATTGTAAGTTCAACCCACACTTGCAAACCGTTTTATTACATTAATACTCGTGGCTTTATTCAAATCAATTGTGATAAAACTTATTGAAGCAACTTATATTTTAAACATAAAGTGATAAATAATACAATTTTCTATCTTTAGTCCTATCCGCAGTTGGAGCACGAGGGTGGCTTTCCCCAGACCGTAGACTGAATCACTTAACTAAACTAGTTAGTAAACTAATAGAGGGTTAATAAATCTTATTTCAAGGGCGGATCCAGGATTCCTAGAAGGGGGAAACTATTACAAAGTTTTACCAGGAATGCGAGGAATATACTGAAATTTTTTTTAAAAAGGGCGGTGACTTGTCATCTATTTTACCACCCCTGGATTTTCCTCTGTACTTTCATTGTTTTATTCTAGAAACTGTTTCACTGTCTAGGGAAAATCCCTCTTATAAAGGAAGGCGTGTAGTAGGATCGTGATTCACCTCTTTTTACCGGCCACTTGACAATTCCCTGAAGGTGGCCGCTAATAGCGGTTTTACTATTAATATTTGTTCATAATTAAGTTTCCTGCTCGATCATTTCGAGTTTTGTTAACATAGTCCAACATTTTCTTGGAATAAGTTGTCATCTGTACTTTTCCTTTGAGTCATTGCCATTCTGAAGAAATCCAAATTTGGCAAGGTTTCTTTCTCATCTTCATCTAATGGGGCCGTCAGTAAAGAGATGGTTCTGTTTATATACAATAGGTTATATACACCAACAAGTCACGTGGTCTACCTCTGTTGGATGTCATGCATGGACATCTTTTGGGTTCATATCTCATATACAATTCTACTTAATTTAAAAAAAAATAGCTTTGAAATTGCTAGATTAATTTTATCGTTTGTCAGTTTGCCATATCAAATTACTTCCAATTTCCATCGAAAATTATAGCGAAAAAGAGCATGTGATGTGTTGGAGGGAATGTCTTTTCTTACGTAGACAAGTCTCTTCGTCCCAGAGTTTGACTTTGTATTATACCATTGGCATAATATACTGGCCAGGGCAAGCGTCTTCAGTGTAGAAGACACGCCCAGTCTGACCAAAAGAAACCCAAAGCTGGGGTATTGAGAATAGGGCTATAAAACCTACTGGATGGTTTTTTGGTGCAGCAGAATGATAACTGTTAACTACAAACAGACCATGGTGAAGGTTTGCATTCATGATATGAAATCTCTCTACCAGCCAAGTTTTTGACTAGGAAAAAGACTGGATGACAGAAGCAAGATAATTAATCAAGGAAAGAAATTATTACCAACTACAGAATAAAAAATCAGATTATTGCCACAAAAAATCAAAAACAAAACCAAGTTTAACCGACACACACAAACATACACACGAATCAGTATTATCACATGCTGCACCAAAGAACCCTAAACATTGCCGTCTCTCTTTCATGAAGCCTGAGGCCGAAGATGAAGATGTACTGTAAGTCTCTCCAAACCAGCTGGACTGACATGTGACCTGGCGACCTGATGTGAATGCATTGAAGTTCTTTGGTGTTGCGCTTAGCAAGCCTCAGTCTTCAAGAAAGAAAAAGTTCCCACCCCGTTTTTGTTCCACATCCTACAGGAGAAAAGAATTAGAAGTCAGGGACCTGTGAGTAAATGAATGAGGGAAGGGGAGGTATGAAGAAGGGTGCGAAAAAAGGCTAGCTATGCTTAATATGAAAGAAATCCCCCATTTTTAAATGGAATTTGTGCCATTTATTTTTTTCGGTCTGGTGTACTAAAAATTGTGTGTTCTGATTGGATATTTTCTATCTTTGACCACATTCTTGTATTCTGGGATATTGGATTGCTAAACAACAAAATTGAAAAACTAGTGGAAAAGTAAATGCGAAAAATTATTTACTGGCCTAAAATCAGTTTGGATAGTGAAATACTGTGCCCTTTATAGCAGGCTTCGATAAGAAATCTACAATGCCAGCATTGTTTTCCCTTTACTAAAGGTAATTATATATAGTAAAGTTAGCTAACTAAGTATTTCGACTGAATAAATGAACATTACCTTGACTGAATGGAGCTTGTTGATTCGAGGCCTGAAGTTAGTTGGATCTCGTCTGAATGTGATTTCTAGGGATTCCAAGAATCTGTTCATACCAGTTAACAATGACTGGGGACTGAAGTGGAGAAAAGATGGTTGTCATTCACACAATGTCTATATTTATAGTTTGAAATAAATATGATGATGAACACATGTCACATGGTACACTATCTACTGTATCTATTTATTAGTTCAAGAATCCAACCAAGACACTGAAGGTGAGGGAGAATTACACTAGCTACTGCTACACCAGTTTGCTACACCACCCTTGATAACCAAATTTAGATTAGCATTAATCAAGAATTGGAAAAAATTCCATACTTCTATGTTTTAATGGTTGATTAGTGAGTGGACTTCACAACCAAAGCTTCCAACATCTCACAAACACTGCATTTAACCAAACAAGAGTGGGTATCTGAGAAATAAGGTTTGTATCAACATTATGTACATACGTGTTAGCCATTGTTTTGACTGATGGTGTTCCCTCAAAAACAATCACACGATCTGCAAGGTATGTAGCCATGATGAAATCGTGCTCAACCACAAACCCTGTCTTCTTGGCATGCAGGATAAACCTGGAATACAAAGTAATGATAAAAGGGTAAATTATACACCGTGAAAAGATGAAAAAACTTACTGATGTTTTGGACGATAGTCCTTCGTTGGAGTAAAAGAGAAAGGTGGTAAAAAGGAGTGTTTATATAATGAGAATAAGACAAAAGAAACCAATGAGAACAAGGTAGGCAAGGAAAAACCAAATACAAAGAAATACAAAGGAAAGGTTAGATAGGATCTTGGTCACTATCCAGTATACAGCTATTTAAAAAAAGGGTTGGTAAAGGGTTTAATGCATGTTTCATATCAAGCCCGAAATGCAATATAAGCAATGTGAATGCCATAGACTGCTTTGGCGATACAAGAGGCATCTTGATCCAGGAGTCAACTATATTAATAATGTGCAGCTTGATGAATATATTTGCTATTAAGCAAGGCTAAACCTGTGCAAATGGGCCTGTAGTCAAGGAACACAGTGGTATTTACTGAATGAGGTCTATTTTTGTGCTCACCGTTTGATGACTTTGGCTGCCATTAAACGTTGTTCAGAGTCAAGGTAGGCAGAGGGTTCATCAATCAAATACACATCAGCAGGCTGTAAAAAATATTATATTACTGTTAGTACCAATGGGATCTAGCAGTCTGAAGTGGAGGAAATTGACATAGCTACCCCTAATTTATAAGGATAAAATATATGCCCTACCCTTCCCATTGATGATGTACCATTGAAACTGGTTTAAGCGCTGCCCCTGATTAAACGCCGCCCTCAAATAAGCACCCAACCCAGGACCAAAATTATTAATAATCACCGCCCCTAAATAAGCGCCACCTGTATTAATAATTGTTTACAAATCATGAATGCAATAAGCGCCACCCTCGAATAAATGCCGCCCCTGAATTAACGCAGCATAAGAAACCCAAAAAAGTAATAAGCGCTGCGGTGCTTAAACCAGTAAATACGGGTATGGACACATGCACACTTACTTTCCCAGGGTCCATTTTCTTATTATTGATGGACAAAAGTCACTACCCTCCTTTCTTCACCCTCCCCTCCCCTCTCAAAATATCAATACAAGTTGCCTACATCAATTTTCAAGATATCATTTTTATCCATGTTAATGACATATTACCTTTCCAAGACAAATGGTAAGTGCAACACGCTGCAGCTCACCACCAGACAAGTTGAGAACCTGAAAGTTTACGGTTCGAATTCATTAGTAGAAGGGCGATTGAGGGGGTGATTGGCTGTATAACCATACCCCTTTGGACTTGAAAAATAATAAGAGCAAAGGATAAGAATTAAAGTAAAACTTATGGAGGATGCTTTTGTAGGTAACAGTCACCAGTCACAAAACAACAGGGCCAGGTTGCTCCAAGCTGGATCAGCGCTAATCCAGAATTAACTCTATAGGTCTTATTAAGAGTTAACCCAGGATTAGCACTAATCAGGCTTTGAACAACTGGGCCCAGCAGTAATCTTTTGAAACCTTTAGTTCAAAAAAGGGTGCAAGGGGAACATTTTACTGCTATGCCACCATTGGCCACTTGGAACGAGTTTTTAGAATTAACCTAGTTAAAAAATTGACTTTGACACTTGTACACTTTGACAAGAAAGACTACATCAAAATTAGTGAATTTCTAGATTTTCAAGATTTTGGGTTTCATACCTTTCGTGTAGCAACCTCCCAAACATCTCAAAAGTTATTACAAAGAATGTATAGTTACTGGGGACGCTTGTCCCTAGCAAACACATTTCTTTGTAATTTTTGATGTTTTTGATTGCTTATAGTTTAGCTGTTACTTACCCAATCAAAGCCATACTACAGAAACCTGTTACTTTTGATATGCTCTTTCTCGTCATGGAAATATTTTAAAAATGAGATTAATTATCAATAACTTCTATATACTCGTTCCTAAAGTGGCCTATTACATGTTTCAATATTCTGTATAAAGAGAAAAAGGTGCACTTTACCTCCTGGTCCATGATACTCTCAACCTGCAGTGGCTTGATCACGTCTGCAATGAACTGTGGGTGAATATACGAATCCCTGATCTTGGTGTGTAAGAGCTGTCGGACTGTACCACTTGATTTTGGACTGATTTTTTGAGGTTTGTAGCTGACATTCAGTAAGGGCACTTCCTCTGTTGAAAGAAAATGATTTGCTTTATTAAACTCAAGAGGTTTAATCTTAGCATAGCTAAGTTTACTAACTAAGTATATATCGCTAATCATCACCACAAGTACAGCAGAAGCCAAGCTTAATGGAGCCGACCTGAAAGCAATGTAATGGCTCTAACCAGTTTGAATTAAATTAAGGGGTTTTTGTATGTAGGTGTCATTAAATGAGATAAAAACAAGCACTGAAATAAACAAGAAGTCATTTACTACCACATGGTTGGCTCAGTTGGTCGAGCATCTGAATGTTGTTTGAGAGGTTCAAGCCTTGATGGCCAGATCAACACTACAGGGTCTTAAAATACTTGAGGAGAAAGTGCTGCCTTTGTAATTACATCTACTGTACAAATGGTTAGGCCTGGATGTGGCTTGGATAACCCCTTTAAATGGCAGTCCCCCCTCGCCACACTTCATCACTACTAACCAATATCAGAGGGAAGTACAAGAACCACTGAGGACATTAGAAACCCTGGGCGTGATCACCCTCAGTGCCTCACCTAATATTAACCACCTCATGATCGTAAACGCCTTTGAGTATTTACATAGAAAGTGTGCTATATAAATCATAATCATTACTGTGCTGATACTCCAACCTCGACAACAATGATGAATTAGTATCATTAACCAATCATATTGTGACATTCACTTCAATATTTTCAACTGGCCAATCAGATAGCGCATCAATATAATAAGAGCATGAGAACGTGATAATCTGATTGTCTGACACTGTTATCAGTTCAATTTCTGTCTAGTTTACCGTTATCTGATTGGTCAGTTTTAAACCACCTACTATCATTATCAGGAGCCAACTTTCCAGCAAGCATTCTAATGAATGTGGTCTTTCCAGTCCCTAAACATCAAAAATAACAAGCAAAATTGGTCATTATGCTCAATTGTTGTATCCCCTGTACCCCATCCATTATCAAGATTGTACACCCCCAACCCCACTAAACATCAAGATTGTACCCTTTTACTCAACCCATCATCAAGATCGTACCCCTCTAACCCACCCATCATCAAGATCGTACCCCTTTAACCCACCCATCATCAAGATTGTACCCCTTTAACCCACCCATCATCAAGATCGTACCCCTTTAACCCACCCATCATCAAGATCGTACCCCTTTAACCCACCCATCATCAAGATTGTACCCCTTTAACCCACCCATCATCAAGATTGTACCCCTTTAACCCACCCATCATCAAGATCGTACCCCTTTAACCCACCCATCATCAAGATCGTACCCCTTTAACCCACCCATCATCAAGATCGTACCCCTTTAACCCACCCATCATCAAGATTGTACCCCTTAACTCCCCCCATCATCAAGATTTTCCCCCTCTACCCTAAAAAATATGATCGTACCACTTTATCTCAATCATCAATATTGTACCGCTTTACCACACCCATCATTAATATTGTACCACTTTACCCCAACCACTAGCAAGATTGTAATCATCTACCCCACCCATCAAAAAGGTTGTTTTTTCCTCTATTAATGCAAGAAGGCTGATAAACCAATTTGTCATTTCCATACCATTTTCTCCCAACATTACAATGATTTCAGAATCAGTGAATTCTCCTGCATCAATGTTCAACTGGAAATCCTCTGATATCATGGAAAATAAAATGAAAATGATTAGGGAATCATAAATATTAAATATTAGCATGGGTAAAATCAAGGCTTTTTTAAAAAACACAATTAGCATTATTTAAAATTATATTGATTTGGATCATTCTTTATAAATACAGAAAACTTACTCAATTTTTTGTACATAGATGGGTAGGCATACCGACGCACTCTCTTGATTTCCTCTTCCTACACAATGAAAATAAATAATAAATAAATAGATAAATAAATAATAATAATAATAGTTTATTTATCCACATAACGCCTACTGTAAGAGCATTTCACATACTCGTTTAAAATACGCACATGCACTAGTCCTTAAGAAATATATAAAACTAATATAAAATATAATATAAAATGTATATGTAAATATATATATTAAATAATAATGATAACTTTATTATTTATATAGCGCATTACATACAATATTCTAAAGTGCTTTACGTTAACAACATACATAAAACAAATATATTTATTAAATAAAATAAAATGAAAAAATAAATATGTAAAGAGAGAAATGAAGGAATAAATGAATGGGCGAATGAATGAATAAATAAATAGAATAAAAATAAATAAATAAATAGGATTTAACAGCAGCATTTCTCAAGAGTTGCTCTTTATTCACTAAATTCCAATTGGAATTTAGAAAACAATTTTTGTGGAGGGATGAAAACCTGGACATCAACCCTTGGAGGGATGAAACCCTTGAAGCACAGGAGAGAACCTGGACATAAACCCTTGGAGGGATGAAACCCTTGAAGCATAGGAGAGAACCAACAAACCATTCTACTCATATATAAAGACATCAAATCCAGGAATCAAACCTGACTTGTCTTAATAAGAGGCAAGCGCTCTTAACACTACAGAAATCAATGGTTTAAATCTTTTTTTTGATCGGCTCACACTGTGAACCATCTGCTAATCACACGTACAGAGTACATTCACATTTTCCACTCGAAGTAAATCTACTATTATTATTATTTACCATATATTCCTGCATGGAAAAGAGGATTTATATTTCTTTTGTTACCTTGTCTGCAGTCTCAGATACTTTGAAGACCAGTGAAGTTTCTCTGAACCTTAAATTTTCAGTTGGAACAAATCCATCCAAGAAGATATTGATACCTGAAGAAGATGAATCAAACATACATTTATTTCATATACTTCATGAATATAATCACTACTATTAACCATAACAAAATTTATTATCAAGGAATTCATGGATTTGGACTAACAGACTTTACTAAGTAAGCAGGCCTAAAAGTAATGGCTTCTCAAAACCAGTCATCAAGTCAAGCCACATTGGGATAGGAAATAGCTGGTCAAAAGAACCAGCTTGAGAGGTGTTTGGCTGGACACGTTTACCAACTGTTATGTTGAACCCTGATACATTAATGATACTTAAAATTTGATTGCTTACAAGGCAAACCCAACATACTGTGTTGCATAATATGATATTACTACAATAGTGTGGCTATGTTTAGGAGTTATTGCAAGATTCTTGACTTGTAGATCAGGATGTCATTCTTGCTCATGGCTAAAAACAATGGCTGCTCAATGGCCAGTCCTCAAGTCTAGACACATCAGACTGATAATTAACATGTGACTAGTCAATATTGCTGGTCAAGAGGGCAAGTGCCAATTTTGGGATATTATTAACAGATATTTGTCCTTGGTGTTGGCCCTACATGCTGCACAGGCATAAAGGATGATGATGATTATCATATATTTAAAACACTCATTAATAATTCATAAGCTTATGGTCCAATTGGAGCCACCATACACGTCACATGCATGAACCTTTATAACCGATAAAGTCCTCTTCATTAGTATTCAAGTGATTTTATATAAAGACACATGTGATCTTTATATAAAGACCACTCGAATACTATGAGGATGACTTCATCAGGTTTATTATTGACAGAAGGCTATTGCCAGCTCAGAAGTCTAGACTTGTGTCTAGTGAGGAAGTGTAGCAATGGAATTGGTTGTAAGAGGTCTCTGAAGATCTTACCTTCTCTAACACTGAAAGGCATAGTGACAACACCATAAGCTCCAGGCATTCCATACAAACAGCAGATGTAGTCAGACAAGTAGTCAAGGACACTCAAGTCATGCTCAACAACAATGATGTACCTTTGAGAAGAAAAAAATTGAATTTCTTGAGGCCAGGATGAAGTGCAAATGGTACATACTGTAATCATAAAACTAATTTGCACCATCAAAAGATTGCCAAAATCTGCATTTAAAGATTGAGAATAACTTGAATTCGAAATTCTTGAGGCTCAAGTACAAAATTAATGATACATTATCTATTATATAACTAGTTTGTACAAGAAAAAAATTGCTAAAATTTGTATTTAAAAATTTAGAATATTCAGCATTAGATAATTATCATTACCATTATACCCCTACAGTAGATTGCATGTGGTGCATTGGCATTACAGTCATATTGTCTTTGAATATTGTACTACAAATGTACAGTCTATCACTTTGATTAACAGGAATTACATTTTACTACTTTTTTGTTTTCATTTTCATTTTTCATTTTTTCATTTTGTTTTGATTTTTTTTTCATATTCCTGCTCCGAGCTTACATTATTACATTATTCAGCCTTCTTGAAAAACTACTTTAAAGGTACCATTTTAAACAAAGTTGAAACACTATAATATTATAAAAAATATAGAGGCTTTGCACCATCATCTGACAGCACCCATGACAGTAGGCAGGATCAACAATAATAATTGAATCTGGTCTAATCTGATTTGAGAAAGAATTCAGTTTCCAAGGGGTGAAAGATTATATTGTTGTGCCTCCTGTCATGGCTGCCATCACATACGTGATGGTGCAAAGCCTCTGTGATAGGATAAGTAGCAAGGAATCAAGTCAAATAAAGTCGATCAACTATGGAGGAGTTTCACTAAATTTGTCAACAGTTGAACATGTGTATACTTTATGGTGACAGTAACATCAAGTACAACATGTGCAATCTAGGGGCCAGTTGGTGAATAATTACACACAGATAGAAGAAACTGACCTGTCGTTGGTCAACAAAGTGCGAATTGTCTTAGCGGCATTAAGACGCTGCTTTACATCCAAGTAACTTGAGGGCTCGTCAAACATGTAACTAAAATAGAATTAATATAAAAACATTTAGTTAAAACCATGGCAAACATTACACTTATTGGATGTAGTTGAGAGTGATGTCAAAAATTATCTGTAGGCTGAAGCAGTTCAACCGGCCAAGGTCTTTATAATTCACGTTATCATGTGAAAACTGGATTCAATAATAATGTTTTATTATACATTTTGTAAACTAAGAATAAAAATTTAATTGTGTTAAACAAACCAAACATAATTCAATACCCATTGTGACCTTGAATGAACTTGACATGACAAATGTAATATCTGCAGGAAAACCTACAGATATTACATTATTTATCATGTCGAGTTCACATGATATCATGGATTGACTAAGGGGTGGTTCTTGGCCAATGAGAAGAGAGATAGTGAAGAATGAAAGTGGTACGATAATCTAGGACATGACTTTACAGGCATTTTCATTGCTACATGCTGTACCTTAAATTAATTCCTAAACTAGGGTTAGGTTCCTCATGTACCTTTACATACTGTAACAACTTATTAATTTAACTGCAGTGCATTGGGAACTGCACTGGTAACCCTGTGGTGCATTTGGGAACGAAAAAAATAATAGGGTGGGCAAAAATCTGAAAGAAAATTAGGGTCGGTCTCCCAACAGGAAACACACTTATTTATTTATTTTTTGTTTGGCCTTATAGAATCATTCACTACTAACTACCAGAATCCCTTTTTAAATGATTTTCTTACGCTGTCATGGCTGGATGCTACATACTACCTTAAAATGATACTATCATGCAAACAGCGTATTTTGCTATAGTTTAAACAGTAAATAAATAAATAAATGTCACACAACCACCAAGTCTAAATAAAAATTCTAGTTCTTACACATTCGCTTGTTGGATGCACACAACTGCACAAGCAAAACGCTGCAGTTCTCCACCAGACAGTTCATCAACATTACGATCTAGTACAGCTAACAAATCTGTTAAATGGAACAATAATAATTAAGTCACTGAGAAGAACTACAGTTACTCTATGTTTCCAATATTTCCACACAGAATGGTGGATTCCGTAGTACTCTGTTTTTCTTCTTCCATTAAAATTGGCATATGAGTATTGTGTTAACAGCAAATGGTATTAAACTTAGTACAGTACTAACTTCAGACAGGATGCGCAAGTGCCGATCTGCATAATCCTCCTTGTTCCACCTAATCCCACATAATTTATTCATCACTGAATTTTAAACCAAATCATTCATCCCAGTTTTTTTTTTTGACCTTACACACATAATATCATGCATCACACAGCTTTTTTTGACCTTACACACATAATATCCCGTATCACACAGCTTTTTTTGACCTATCACACATAATATCACCTATCACACAGCTTATTTTGACCTAACACACATAATATCCCCTATCACACAGCTTATTTTGACCTATCACACATAATATCCCCTATCACACAGCTTATTTTGACCTATCACACATAATATCCCCTATCACACAGCTTATTTTGACCTATCACACATAATATCACCTATCACACAGCTTTTTTTGACCTATCACACATAATATCACCTATCACACAGCTTTTTTTGACCTATCACACATAATATCACCTATCACACAGCTTATTTTGGCAATATCATGCAGAAAACCTTTGCCACCCTGATTTTTATGGTCACGAACCACACACCCCAAATTTGCTTTTTTAAAAGTAATTTATTTTAAATAATACCATCCATGTGGGGCTTGGCTTGTGGACGAGGGTATCTTGCGTGATTTAAAATCACTGATCGCGCTGGATCGCTTCGTTCGCGGATTTAGCCTCACATTGGGGTGGGTTTCACATTTGGTCTATGGTTGTATTTGATGTAAATCTGATTCCATGTATGTATGATTTGAGATGAGATTAAAGAAAAAATATATATATAACTGATCCTCCAAAAAAAAACCATCCATCACTTTGAGATTTGGCTGTTAAGTATTGACTTGAGGTATACCAACATCTTCATATGTCAATATTTAAAACATTACTGCAATTTTTCTAAACATACTAACTCTGTGTCTACTAGCTACATGCTGAAAATTGGTTTTTCGCTGCTGTCAATCAAACCTAATCAGACAGTACCTTTCATATTTTTGACTGGCGGCAGCCAAAAACCAAATTTCAGCTTGCAGACACAGAGTTTGCATGTTTATGAAAGTTGCAGTAACAAATCACAAGTTAACCATACCTAATTGTTTACAAACTTCAATTTGACTTTCTGTTTCATCTTTCCTGTCCAAGATTGACTGCACACTCCCCTACACAAGCAGATCACATAGTAACAGATAAATGTGCTAGTATTAACCTTGGTATGTAATTTTATATATTCTTTAGTATTAGTGACAGTCTGTGACAGCCTGATTGCTTTCCACTGGATTTGCTTTCAGTGATTTAATGGGATTCGATTTTTCACTACGACAGTCAAAAAAAAAAAGGCATCAACTGATCAGTTTTAAGTGACGGCAGTGAAAAACCAAATTTTAACATGAAGCTTGCAGCTACCAAGTTCGCATGTTTATGAAAATAGCAATAAGATGCAATATAGAAATGAGTATGCCCATCACTGACTGATAATCTAGAATTTTCAACACTGTACACAGTCAGACATCAAATGTATGCACCTTTCAGACGTCCCTTGTTTACAATCCCCAAGAAATTTATTTTTACCTTCACAGCTTTAGGAATTTGATCAACATATTGAGGCTTGATGATTGCCTGAGGAAACGTAAACAAATATATGAAGTTAAAGACCTGCATTGGTGATTTTAGGTTTTGAGAGAATTTCCAATTATGTTGGCTACTTGTGATACAGTAATAATAATAAAAATGCAAGACATACAGACCTTCAAATCATCTTCAAGAATCTTGGTAAAGTAGTTCTGTAATTCAGACCCTCTAAAATGAAGCAAGATTTCTTGCCAATCAGGAGGATTCTGTAAACATAGGAAACCCATGTAAGTAACTGGAAACAATAAAATTTGGCCAGGAACAACAGCACTGAGCTCAAGGTACTTACATCGAATCGGCCTAAATTTGGCTTTTGCTTTCCTGCAAGGATTTTAAGTGCTGTAGACTTCCCAATACCATTAGTACCTACAAGTCCTAATACTTCACCAGGACGAGGAATTGGAAGTCTGTAACAATTAATGGGGTATGATAATTATATTAGTTTGGCAGCATAACTATATAAGTGCAAAAACCTAGAGCAAAACTATCATAATTGCTCTTGAATTTTACAATCTTGGTTGCGCTTGTGTATGTGAAAAGAGTTTGTTGGTGCTTTGTGCTTTCAGTGCTTTGCTTTGAGGGTTTTTCTTTGGTTTTTCTGGTTTCCTAATTTCCTCTTTCAGTTAAAATCAATTTTCAAATTCTAATTTGATTTAATGGTAGCTTTTTATAAAATAATTGGGATTCTACACGTGCTATGATTGGTCAAAAACCATGTTTGATGAGAGTATCAAAACACACTATTGTCATCTTAGCGCATGCGTGTATTGCAACTGTCAGATTTTAATCTATTGCGCGCGCTTATTGGTCAGTTTTGAAAAAGACGGCACATAGGAAAAATTTACTATTACTTAGGCTTTGGGTTTCTTCCATCTTTTCGCACGTTTGTTATTATATAAAACAAATTAAAAACAGTTTTCTGTGTTTGATATTCTGATCAAAACACTTGGGATGTTGGGAGAACACTCGAGAACCTGGAAATCACTCCGCTACGCGTCGTGGTTTCCTATGCTCCCCTCGTGTTCTCTCAACATCCCGCGTGTTTTGATCAGAGTAGAAAACACGGAAAACTGTTTTGGATCTGTTAAATCAAGTGGGTCTGAAAACCTGTTAGGTTTTTGTTCTACCATGGAGTGCTAAATCTGATTAAATTTTAGATTTACACGCCCTTTCAATAAACCCCTTTCAAACCTGGGCTCAAGGAATGTTTGGTACTGTCCCAGGTTATGTTCAGTCAATCATTGATTAAACAATTCTGGGCAAAATATTTCAACAAAAAAAATGAAATTTTGATCTTTTTTTGAGTGTGAAAATGTACAATTTTCGTACAAGTGTGTCCCTGAATAAATGGGATACTTACCTGTGCAGTTTGAAGGAATTCGCACCATAACGATGGGTAGTTTCCTTTTCTAGGTTACTTGGCAAGTTAATAATGCTGATAGCTTCAAAGGGGCATTTCTAAAATAATCATAAATCTAATTATGAATCTTAATTATAAATTTCAAAGAGGAACAGGGGGTAATCAGAAGTCTAGGATTTATGTCTACCTGGAGAAGGGGAAGGGGTAGGGTAGCATGACATTTGTTGTCAAAATTTTTATGGTAGTAATCTTTTTGATATATTTGGAATAGAGGCTCAAGTTGACGAACGATTTGTGCTTAGCCAACTCGTTGTAGTAGGTGTCATATGGGAAATAATGGGTGGTGTAAATGCAGTGCACTTGCCTCTAATCTCTCGATCGAAATGCAGTCAAGTTCTTATCATGTGGTGTAAAAAAAACTTGTCCACATGCTCGATTTTGAAATTCACTCCTGGTTAGCATAGAGCAGTTTTAGTATGACTGTGAAAAGTTCACTGCTTGAACATGGTCATGACGTGGCAAGCCATTTGCCAGACCAATCACACGGCATGAGAATTTATTCTCCATCCAATGAAATACTCAAAACATCACATAAACATGGCGTGGACACAGTCATGCCAAGGAAACCGTACAGCAGACAATCACATCACATGAGAAAAAAATCAGCCAATGGAAGTTCTAGAAAACATTATGGCCGCAGCACTGCACGCTTACGGCAATGAGCTTTTCACAGTCATGGGAAAACTACTCTAATACAGATGCTGCGAAGGCGTAAGTAGTAAAATCAAGGTACAATCATTTCGTGAAGGGGGGAGGGGGGCAGGGGTCTAAGAATGATACAAAGTAAATTTCATCGTTAGTAAAGCACAAAAAATATTCTACATCACGGAACACGTATGTCCAAAAACATATTAAAATATCCCTACAATAATGCTTAATAAATCACTAGTCATACCTTGGCACATATTCCACAACCAATACAAAGGGTTTCAGAAATGTAAGCAATTTTTGAATCCTCTTTCACTTCGATACACAGTTTCCCTAAACAAGTCGTACAAATAAATACAGTAAAAATACTCATTCAAACAGACGCAAGGAAAAAAAGAACTTTCAAAATGCTAAGCTTACGTGTTCTTTAGAGCCACACACTTCATACGTTCACTTACCCATTCGTACGCCAGGACAAGATTTCTTACATTCTTGTCGACATCTTTTGGGTTTACATTTATCAGAACTGACAATGGCAATACGTGTAAGTTTATCTTGAGTTTGTTGGTTGTTTTTATTGATACCAGCCATCGTTAAGGGCAGTAAAATTCACCGACTACGGAATTTCGAAATTACCGGAAGATTCAAAATGGCGCCCGTGACCATGTGGTCTCCACTGCGCGCGCATCCTTTCGATATGGCGGAAAATTTTACGTAGTTCTTTTTAAATAAAAACAACCCCTTATGTTTTTATTTTTCAGTAATAACTTATTATTTGATTTTATTCTGCATTTTTAGAGACAAAAGGGAAGAAAAAATTTCGGATATAAAATTTGTCATACTTCCGTTCACTTCCGGTTGGTTCTAGTACTTCACGTCCACACGTGTTTCAAGATGGCGGCCTGAGTGGAAGGTACAATGCACTTGCACTGTTATAAAAATGAACGCAATTAGACTATGCAAAGGGAATACAGGAATACTATTTCGACAATTTAAAAGATACTCTGCAAGTACGTTGTTTGGAAGGCAGTTTAAAGCTGATGGTGGTTGTGATTTTGTAAATATTCCAAAGCAAAATGCACGGCATGAAAAAATCTCTCTGTTGGAATTTGTCAAAAATTTTGAAGAAAAGTCTTTAAAAGAACCCGATGTCCACCATGACATTCCAAAGTCTTGGACGAAAGCTAATAGAAGAGGAGGAGTATCATCCATTCTACAAAACAGCCGTCCACAAATTTTGGGTTCTACACGACAGCAAATTGAAGGGAGGTTGTCCTTGCTGGAGTCTGTTGGTATTACAGGAAAAGATGCCTTACTAATAGCCACTGAGCTTCCCTCTCATTTTGAATTACCTGTTTCGAACTTCAGGGTTATTGGAGCTTTACTAAACAGTTTAGGTTGTAACCTTCCAAAGCTTATCATTAAAGCTCCTTATATTTTTGGTCTTGACAGTAAAGCTTTGGAAACAAATGTGCAACATCTTCAGAGTATTGGCATTCCAAATAAGGTCATTGGCCAAGCTGTTGACATTAACCCATTAATAATTATATACCCTCTATCTGATCACGCCTCTAGAACGATCCAGTTGCTGTTATCATCCTGTGAATTTGACGAGGGCAATGCTGCAGATGGACATTTTTCTGATTTTAGGAAGGTAGATCGGAATGAGTTTGCCCTACGCCTTCTAAGGCAGCCTTTTGATGGCATCAGGGAACAAGGTTTTCTTGGAGAGAATTTCAAACAAGTTGCAAAGTTTCTTTATGAGATTCAGGTTTCTCCTTGTCTTATGGTTTTGAATAACCCACGATTTTTCCAAGCAGACATTGAACAGTTGCACCAAGCACTTGAGTTTTTCACAGGGAGACCATTGCTTTTTGAAACCGAGTTAATCCAAAAAATGATGGTCTCAAAATCAGAAGTGTTTCTACATTTTGAGAGAAAAGTGTTTGAGGAACGTTTAGAGCTTCTTAAAGGAATTCTGAAAACTCCACGACAACTATACTTGCTTTTACAGAAGTATTTCTTTTTTCAGGGGGAAGAAATGAATTTAGAACACAATATTGAAATCCTGAAAAAGTACAATTTTCAAAATGAGCAGATTGCTAATATCTTAACTTCTAAGGATTTTTTTGTCTCTCAAGAAAATGACATTGAGGCAAAAGTAAAATTGTTACTTTCTGTTGAAGGTATAACAGTGGATCAAATTGCAGATAACTCCTTTTGCTTGTTAAAATCATTAACATCTTTGCAAAATCGTATCAAGTTTGCTACAGAAGTCAAACCTGAGATCCTAACTGATCTAAACATGGAGATGATATTTGCAACTGAAGATGAAGAATTTATAACCCTTATTTGTAAAAGCACAGTTGAAAAATATCAAGAATTGACAGGTGAAGAAGTTTCAACAAAGAAAATCCCAGCTATGCAGCAAAAAAGAAGAAAGAAAAATGTTACCTAAGAAAATTACTTTACAATAGCAATTGAAAAATGTTACTTACATTGAGACACCAACTGGGACCATTTGATCTAAGTTTAAGATAAAAACTTTAGCCAATCAAGAAAGAACAAAATCTGTGTCATATTAACTTCAACCTATTGCAATCTCACATTCCCATGGTTGTTGACAACATCACAGTTTTTCTCAGATATCTAGGCTTCATTGCTTTTTCCTGATTGGTTCAAATTTGATTTAAGTTTGATTCCTTTGTTTTCACTCTATGCTGTGATTGGTTAACTTTCTTCAAGTGGTCCTGGTTGGAGCGTTTTCACAGTAACCAGGAAATGGTTTTAGAGTGATTTTCAAATATGTGGGAAACTTGAATCGGCTTTGAAGTTTGCTCTAGGCCATTTTCCCCTGGTTTTTGGGGTGCCTGTTTGGTTGACTTCAACAAAAGATTTGGTTTTGTTGTCTTTAAATTGTCAGGTCAAGCAACATAGTAGCCATGTCTTTTGTCTTCTTATTCTTATGGCAAGGCCATCAATAGACCCCTTGCCAAAATGGTGGCTGAAAATTGAAAGGTGTTATATCGGCCGAGAAAAATTTAAAGACATTTGTATGTCTGGGGGTATACGCTATACCCACTGACATACACGTCTGTAAATTTGGCAATTTTCAACTTGAGTTTTCTTGGCCGTTATAACACCTGTCATAATGAATATTCGTATGGTTACTAAAATAAAAGTGCTTGATCCAGCCGGCTGGTATGGTTTTTCTCTCAGTTTAATCTTAACTCAACCGAATTCGCAGCTGCCATTTTGGCAAGGGGTCTATTGTTTCAAACACAATCAGTATTGTTTTCTGAATTATGATCTACTGAAAAGACCAAAAGCTTTTAGCCTGTGCCATTTATTGCTGCTCTGAAATAGACTTAATAGAATTAAAAACCTCTATTGCTTCAAAATCAATGATGTTTTGGCCTTTTAAGTATATTGGGCAGCCCTTATTGGATTGGGTTGGAGCGGAGGTAAGGGATCTGCACTGATCACATCAGGTACAAACATTGGTGTTGTCGTGGGTTTCAAAATTTACAGTAAAATCACAGGTAACCCAGGCTATTCACTTTTAGGAGAGAATGATCGTATGCAGTAAATAGATTTTTCTATGATTTGGTAAATAACTTTTAGGGTATACATACAAAAACTTGTTAAAAGAAATCAGATTGGGATATGTTTGTGGAAGTCTTCAGATATGGCACATTGCAAAGAAATGAATGATATGAGGGTTGCTTCTGACCAATCGGAGATAGCCGTTCTCACAATCCAATAAACAATGCTTTCTCTCGTAGTACATATTATGTGATCGCAACATTACAGATAATCTCCCAAAAAGACATTTTCATTTGAGCTGGGACAGTATCCACGTGGTCATTGAAATGTTTTAACTTCTCCTTCATTTTGTTATTGGTTAATTGGTACGTTATCAGAAAGCCCCATATGATTGGGTTTGATCCGAAAATATGACAGTCCGTAGACCGGCTCAGCAAATGTTATAGGTTGCCAAACCAAATACATGAGGGTTTTTTTCCTCGCAAATGCTGACAAGATGAATTGCATTGTGAAAATCTACTGTGAATTGTTTTAACCTATCAAAGGTTTGTTAAATTCTGGTTAAAAGGAATAATAAAACTTAAAAATTCGTTACAAAAGTGATTTTGCTAACTTACTACTTACTTTATTTTTACTAACACGACAAAAAACATTTTTCAAAAGATTTTGATAATTTATTTTATCATTATGTCCCCCTCATAAACAATCTGTGACATCATAGGGAAATAGACCTCTTTAGCTTCGTATGCAAATTGCCCATTTGAGATCACATAACATTCTCTTGAGAATTGTTCTTTTATGACGAACATGTTAAAATATTTACATATGAAAGGATCAACTCCAGAGTGGCATCATATGGTCTGAAATGTGCAAAACGAACTACAAAGCTAAAGAGGCCTATTGCATAACTATGTTTATAGTAAATCGACACACAAGTACAAATTCTCAAGATTTCAAAGCTTTATTCCAGCCATTTAGATAACAAATTCATAGGGAAGTGGTTGGAGTGCGACAGGCTTGTTTCTCTTGGTTCTTACAAGGTGACTAGGACGAGGTTGAACAGGCTGGAAAAGAAAAAAGAATACAAGGGGTGTCAATTGAATAATCTAAGTAACCTTAATCAGGAATAGAATGGTGGCAAGCTGCACAAGTACACAACAGTAATAATACTGCATATTCTTAAATCAATTAGGAAATCGCATGAACTTGAGCAAAATTTGGAATGTATTATTTATTATATACGATATATATGTATTATATAAAATTAAGGATTATTTTACAAGGGAAGTTTTGAAAGTTTTCAAAATTGGAGAACTTCAAAACATCACGAGTATCTATAAACTCTGAATTGTATGATTATATTGTTTTGTTTATAATACGCTCAACAAAATTGTGCAACTTAATTGGGACGCTACGGAGTACAAAATGGGATTCAATTTGTAATCCTCTTGTCCAATCAGAATCGAGTAATGGACCTAGATGGACAACCAGAGAACCTGGAGAAAGGCTGAGGAATGGAAGGAGATATCTGACAAATTTATGTGATTATGTGTGATTCTGAATCTTAGAATAGATCCTAACACCTAGATCTGACCGTCCTACATGAAAGAGACTTGGCCTTGTATAGGTTTTCATACCTGTCTCTTGCAGTTAATGACTTTTCCAGCGGCTTTAGCCTCCTTCTTCTTGGTTTCATTTTCCTTCACTCTCCTTAAGAGACCAAAAACATATGTCAAACTTGTTCTTAAAACAACAAATGAAGTTGTGCTTCACCATAAAGAGAAAACAAAATCCGATGAGAAATTGGAATGTATAAGAAAAGAGACCATTTTACCTTAAGAAGTCGTCTCTGCACTTGGAATGTCGAACATGCTCAACACGCAAATTGATTTTCTTGGCCATGATTCTACCCCTGGAAATTAATATTATGAATTTAAAAAAATTGAAGTTTGTGTTGTACGATTCCTAAATTAGGAAAAGGCCCTTGTATAGTATCTTTAGAACCGATTTACTTTCACAGTAAAGGATTGTGCAACAAAAAGGTAGGATTAATAACTAGTAAACTTTTTGCAGGTCTTACAATAATAGCCAGTCAGTAACCAGTCATGATGATCAGCCAAAATAGTTTTAGCTTGATCATGCCTCCTCTCTGGCCCAATGTTATAGTCAAAATAACCAGCAAGACAAAAATTTGGCTGGACAGGTTCCAATTGGCCAGACTTTGTGTAATGATCGGTCATTACTTTAAGCTAGTTTTTATGATTTTGATCTGGTTCTTGAGTGTAATACAATGATTATAATACAATGCCTTGCCAAAGTATATATAATATTTTTGTCCTTCGCTAAAAAATTTAGAGACTGCCATTTTCTAGATTTGTAAAACAAAAGTAATCAAAATAATGTATGTTTAATAATTTATTAAACTTTACACACTTACTTGTTCTTTTTGTTTACGACAACACCCAAAGCACGCTTGGTAACATTGTAGACTCGGCCAGTTTTTCCATGATATACCTTATGGGGCATACCCTTCTGAACAGCACCATTTGCCTATTGAAAAAAAGATACAAATATGTATTTTAGAATTGACCATAAGTTGGATTTTAATATTCATTGAAGACAAAGAACTAAAACTTAAGATATTCTTTATTATTAATCAGTCTTTTAAGAAAACCTGATCACTTAATACCAATCAATGTCAAAGTTTTTTAAGTATTAATTAGCCATACATTGATTAATAACAATCAGTTATTAATTAGAAACTAAATTGCTTTAAATGGAGTTTTATTTTTACAATAACTCACAAATTTCTCGCACGCTGATTGGTTATTTTTTATAATCAATAAGCGGACAGACAGATAAAGCAGACGTCAACAAGCGCGCGCTCTTTCTGTTGGTTGTTTTGATCACTAAAAATGAGAAGTTTTTATTGTTTTTGTTATTGTAAAATACAAAGGGAAATCAGTTTTTTGTGTCTGTCCTCTTATTGACAATAAATTGCGTCATCACATTGTCAAAGTGCATGCGGATCCACTCAGGATCCACGAGGCATCTATTTGTTAAATTGATTGCATTTCCGAACGTCCATTTAGTACACTGGAACAGGACTTAAAATAATGGTCTGACATGGTGAACACCCAAATTACTTTTTGCTTAGTAATACCTCATTTCTGGCTCAACATCAAAATGACCGGCAAGGCAAAGATTCGACTAGATGAGTTATCAATTCCCACTGGACACTGACAACTGGCCATTATTTTAAGTCGTGTGAGAAGGGAAAGGACCATGAAATAGTTTATTTTAATGGGAAGTGAGGGGAAGTGAGCTAATGCGAGGAGTGGGTTTAAGGGTATCTAGGACTGTCTCTTCCACAGTCTTTTAAAGAAAGACAATTTCTGTGTAATGAAGTTATATTGACTACATATATACTAGCTGCCTACTACTGTAGAAGCTTTTTCTTCACCAAATTTATAGCCAAAAGGGAATATTGATATGCAATCCAACCCATGGAAAAAACATCAAGATTATTACATCTAGATTTGTTATCAATTTGTTTGAAGAAATACAAATAATTTTCGTGTAAAGCTTTACAAATCTACGAGTTATTTGATCTAGAATATTACTCAATTCTGCTCCAAACTTGCCTTAACATCGACAATATCACCAACTTTGTAGGTCTTCAAGTATGTTGACATATGAATGACACCTAATACAAAGTAGATTATATCATTATATCATGAGAAATCATAACACACTATAAAACTTGAAAAAAAGGATGGTAAAATAGTGTTATAGAGAGTCTACACACAACGTACCACGTTTCCTGAAATCCCTCGAGAACATGTACCGGGTTCCCCGGCGATATCCAGTAGTGTTCACCATTTTGATAGAGTCTGACAAAAAAAGAACATTTAGTGAGCCAAAAACGTGTTTAGCTTTTGACTTTGCGGCATTAATATGTGTAAAAAATCCATTTTCTCTGACCATACCTTGCTACCACGTGAACCAAGATGGCCGAAACGAAGAAAGAGGAAGGTTCATTAATATGCACATCCCAGCATTCCATGCGCGTCTTTCGGTTCAGACTCTCGCGGTATTTTAGGCACAGGAAGACAAAGATCGGTGTTTGTTTAAAGCCACAGGTAGCTCAATTCGAAAACGAATATAACATATAACTTCATTTTCGTGTCAATCTTTTAACGCAGCATTAATAGAATACACTGTATTTGGGTACAAATACGAATAAATATATAGGATAAAATATGAAATGTGCACATTTCATTTAGTAAATTTTGATGATATATACCGTAAATCCTCTATTTAGTCCCCCTCTCTAATAAGCCCCCCCTTTTTAAAGGAAGAAATTTGTTAAGCCCCCCTCTCTTCTTAGCCCCCCCCCCCCTCCCCCTTTCACAACTAAAGATTATACTTGAGAGACTAACACAGGTGAATCAAATAATAAAAATGCCATGTACATCACTACAGATTATGCGAGACGGTCAATAGTAATGCTTCCGTTTAATCCTGAGTTGCAATAATATTACATACTGCGTTTCGACTAAATCAATAAGCCCCCCCCCCCCCCTCTCAATTAAGCCCCCCTCTCCAATAAGCCCTCCCTCAAACGTGCCTGGAATAAATACTGCATGTATCCCATCTAGCCATTGCCTTAGTAACCTAAACCGCGAGTATCCCATTTAGCCATTTCCTTACTCACCTGGACTACGAGTATCCCATCAGGCCATTTCCTTAGTCACCTGGACTGCGAGTATCCCATTTAGCCATTCCCTTACTCACCTGGACTGCAGGTATCCCATTTAGCCACTTCCTTAGTCACCTGGACTGCGAGTATCCCATTTAGCCATTCCCTTAGTCACCTGGACTGCAGGTATCCCATCAAGCCATTTCCTTAGTCACCTGGACTGCGAGTATCCCATCTAGCCATTCCCTTACTCACCTGGACTGCAGGTATCCCATCTAGCCATTTCCTTACTCACCTGGACTGCGAGTATCCCATCTAGCCATTACCTTAGTCACCTGGACTGCGAGTATCCCATCTAGCCATTACCTTAGTCACCTGGACTGCGAGTATCCCATCTAGCCATTACCTTAGTCACCTGGACTGCGAGTATCCCATCTAGCCATTACCTTAGTCAACTGGACTGCGAGTATCCCATCTAGCCATTACCTTAGTCACCTGGACTGCGAGTATCCCATCTAGCCATTACCTTACTCACGGCTTATCCAGTCCTGGAGTCCTTTTCTCTCAGAGACGACAAGCTGAAAAATTGTTTTTTTCCTCGACTGCAATTTTTCAGCCTGGAAAATTCCGGTACGGTGGCGTGCCTCGTTCCTAATGAGGTGCATGTGGACAATATCCTGGTGTAAGGTGGGGACACGTGACATGCATCGATATCGCCAAAAAGAAGGGCTAGTAACAAAATATTCTAATTATCCATACCATACCTAAAAATAATAAGTGAAAAAAAAGAAGATAAATTTTCTTTTGAGTGCTGTGTGATCTTATATTTTAGAGAAAATAGGCTTACTTTCGTAACCTGTTGTGTGTTGTGATATTTGTAAAACTCGCTGCCTCGTACATACTCCTTTACACGTTTCAGAAGGACACCAAATGTGGATGCAATATCTAAGAGAAAATAAGCTTGCTTTGTTGTCCTTTTGAGTGTTGTGATCTTTTTCAAACTCCAGCTACTCCGCACTCCTTCACACGCATCAGAGGGACGCCTTCTGCATGTCGATGCAATATCTAAGAGAAAATAAGCTGACTTCGGTGTCCTTTTGAGTGTTGTGATCTTTTTCAAACTCCAGCTTCTCCGATCTCCTTCACACGCTTCAGAGGAACGCCTTCTGTCGATGCAATATCTAAGAGAAAATAAGCTGACTTTGGTGTCCTTTTGAATGTTGTGATCTTTTTCAAACTCCAGCTACTCCGCACTCCTTCACACGCTTCAGAGGGACGCCTTCTGTGGATGTATCTAAGAGAAAATAAGCTTACTTTGATGGACTTTTTGAGTGTCGTAGCTTATTCTAAAAATCTAGAATATATCGATTTTTTAGGGAAAAAAAATTTTTTCTAGCCGATGAAAAAAATAGATTGCATTACCTAGTTAATTCGGGAGGTGGGTGTGTTGTATAGGCGTACAAGCCAAACTCCAAACGAATGGAGTTTCTGTACCGTATCCCCAAAACGATCTATGCTATTCAAGTGAAAACAGAAAAGGTGAGCATTGGTTTTTATGTGTGGTCAAAATACATATATTTATGGTGTGCGTTTATTGTTTACTATTTAAGAGTATGTACTGCCTGTGGTGCGACGAAGGTGAATATACCACAGATAGCCCAGCCCCTGATTGTGACTTTCAAGCCTGTGGACAGGCTCTTTAATTATTTTGCTAACTTGAAGTTCACATCCAGTAAAATGACCTTTGAAGCTTCTGATCCACTCCCAAACCACATTCATTTGACCATTATTTCTTTTTATAGAACATAGAGAAAAAAAGAAATCTTTTAAAAGCTTCAAGTTTTTCTTTTTCCTAATCGAAAAGTTAATATGTTCTTCTAAACGCGTAAGAAAAAATATATACATTAAAAGTAGTTAAAAAACATAATAATTTAATATGGCTTAGACTGTTGACTCTGGAGTTTGAAAGGTCCTTTCACTAGATGTGAACTAAGCATGAAGGCATGAGGTAGCTACTTTTTCACATCCATACGGTATTTTCATAAGATATCCCAGTAAAAACTGAAGGTAGACACTGATCCAATCCTGGAGACCTTTTCTATCCGATGCAACAAAGCTGAATCATTATTTTACACGCCCGCAACCTTTTCAGCTAGTTTAAATAATGTAAAGGATACCCTTAAATATGGTCATTTCAAAAAAAGACACTCTGAAATATGGTCAAGGATACCCTTAAATATGGCAATTTGAAAAAAGGTTACTTTTAAGCATGGTCAAGGATACCCTTGAATATGGTCATTTCAAAAAAGGATACTCTTAATATGGTCATGATCAAGGATACCCTTAAATATGGTCATTTCAAAAAAAGACACTCTTAAATATGGTCAAGGATACCCTTAAATATGGTCATTTCAAAAAAGAATACTCTTAATATGGTCATGATCAAGGATACCCTTAAATATGGTCATTTCAAAAAAGAATACTCTTAAATATGGTCAAGGATACCATTAAATATGGCAACTTGAAAAAAGGTTACTCTTGGAAGTGTTGGAGGATACCCTTAAATATGCTCAAGTGAAAAAAGGATACTATTAAATAGTCTTTTGAAAAAAGGACACTATTTTGATATTAAATTAAAACAAGAGATTATGATCCTTTTCTCTTGTATTAACCTATGTTATCCTACCACAGCGCAAAAATAAAGTAATTTACGCTGCGATTTGAACCTAAGCGAAAGAAGAAAAAAAGAAAAAAAAGAAAAAAAAATCGATTCCACTGTGCCATACCCCCGAGACATCCGCAGAGCTGGGGCGTCGTATGGACTTCGGACCTGACGGCGATTAAATCCTTCTGCCCTTGGGTGTACGAATTACGCAAGAAAATGTTCTAGCCGAAGCATCAGGGGAGAGACCAGCCGGCCCCCAGACCATATCGGCTAATCCCTTGCATCTCTGCCACGCACGGAATCGGTTGAAAAACTAATGTTAAAAAGTCTAGTCTATTCGGTGCATTGTTTTCACGGCTATTGCTATGCTGATTCACCTGGAACCGTGGCCCAGTGGAAAAAATCATGGGTATTCAAATTGTACTGAGTCAAGCCCGCTAAGGAGGGTTATTACCTGGATGGGTGACCTAAAAGTTGTACCTACTCAATTATTAAATTGAAAATTATAGAATGAATATCTACAATCTATATTTCCCGTCAATTTTATTTGATGTACTTCAGCGATCCCATCGAGCCCAATTAAACGTATCAAGAAAAAATATATAATTGTACTTTTACGAATAAATTATAATATATACAGTCAACTCAAAGAACGTTGACTTCGACCGGCTCAAGCCACGCCACTGGACCCATTAAATGTATATGTCTTTGGGTTTACGGTAAGAAAAACAATAAGGCAGTGCATATCAGGTATTTTTGTGCAGACAGGTTTGAAGTACTCACTCTTGCCCGTTTAGGGTAGGGCTGTGCCGCTGAGCCCACTGAACCCTGACCATGGCGGCACGTGATCCCGTATAGCGAGTATAGAGGAGTGCCCCCCCCCCCCCCCCCCCACGGGAAGTACTCAGCCTAAGCTTTTCTTCAGCGGATATATATTAGTAAAACATCTGTGTGAATTCCTTAGGAAATTTACGTTTTCGTTAGGGGGTAGGTAAGGGGGTATCAGTAAAAATTGAACTTCATTTGTGGACGGTCAAATCTTTTTATTTTAATAGGAAGGTCATGAATTTCTTTTTGAAAGAGGGAGGGCTATGAGCATTTTAAAACGTTCATGCGAATCCCGTGCGCAACATCACTTCTTCCCACCATTTCCCTCATTGATGAGCAAGGAGTCTGCTGTAACAGGATATAAATCGTAGTGAAGTCTTTATTTCATATTTATGTACGTATGCTAATGATATATAGCTAAAGTTGATTTTTGCAAGATTCTTCTTGTTCTATGAAAACATTACGCCACGCGGCACGCCGGGCTACGGTGCGAATCGAGAAAACCTGATCAAGCAGCTTTTGTATTTGTGCCGGTAAAATGCATGCATGAGTCTGATCACTTACAGTACGTACACGGTACAAGATACCGCAACAGCGAAATGTCTTAACTACCATGAGCTTCAAAAACACGGTTACTATACGGTAACACGGCTTCCAGCTCTTGCAAAAACCACTCTTACATGCATGCCGGCACAAGAAAACTGATCATCCCGGCAATCAAAATGCTCGTAAACCTAAATGTCAAGGCCTGGCACGGTACGCCAGGGCACATCCTTAAATACTCTATGTTTTCAATATATTACATCTAGTGCCCAATCAACAGGTTCAACCATGAGCTTCAAGAACACGGCGGCCGGTAACACGGCTTCCAGCTCTTGCAAAAACCACTCTTATATGCATGCCGGCACAAGAACACTGATCATCCCGGCAATTAAAGTGCTCGTAAACTTAACTGTCAAAGCCTGGCACGGTACGCCAGGGTACATTTTTATATACTCTGTGTTTTCTATAAATTATATCTAGTGCCCAATCAACAGGTTGTCTTGACACAGTACACGCGTAGACCATAGCCATTTGTCTTTTTGTCGTGTTCCTGACAGTCTATCTTCTTCGCACAAGGCGTACACTTTTTCCCATCACGACCGTTGGAAACAGAATTCAATTTTCCATTTTTCAGACATGTTTTCTGATGCAATTCCAAGGCGCTATCGCTACTGTCCTTCTCTTCTAAACCTTCAGGAGACTGTAAATGTACCCGTACGTGGTTAATTGAATGAATGGAACTAGATGGTAAACTATTGCTGCGTTTCAGCTCGGATGGGTCTTCATGTTCCTTTAAAACTGAACAGTTTGTTTGTGATCGCTCACGTAAAGAATTTTGACCCTCAAACATGTTATCTCCTCGGTAGGTCAGTTCTGAATCACGTGTCCCACCTTGTTTTCGAATAGGTACATTGTGCGGTGATGTGGCGAAATTTCGATGCCTATTCTCGTTATTTCTGTTAGTTTTTGTCGAGTTATTTTGATCTTGTTTCTTGGCAAATACATAGCGTAAGGATTTCTGTCTGTGGCTAAGCCGATTTGGATATTTTTTATTAAAATGGATGTCCACAGGGCTGAGTCTTTCTACCATAGTGTCGTTTGTTGGTTCATCGTCGTTGAAAACTGAAAGCTTGCTTTTTAGCTGGAAAAAAGATGCATTATAATAAATATTTTGAGCTAGGTGCTTAGCATTTAAACCAATCCATCATGCTGGAAATTCGTTAGCTGATGGTAAGAGAAGAGTGGGAAACTTTGACTTCCGACAAACCGTACACGCGTTTGCTTGAAGAACCGAAAAGAGCGGGAAAAGTGGATCACCTAATCGGAATCGGAGTGTTCCGGAAGTTTCCGATGGGAATGACATATACTTTTTATTTTTAATAAATAATAACTTTCGATTTTTCCGGGTAAGTGATAAGCATCCCCGTTTTATATGGAGCAGTAATATGGGCAAGAAAACCAGAACTTTTGGGTAAAAATGTAAACACAAAAAAGCCATGCCCTTTTAACGTACAGGTCAAATAAGAATTGCGAAATTTTGCGATGCTTGGAAAACGGCTGAGCACGGTAAAAACTCTGCATATCGAGGCATAACAACATAGTTTAAAAGTTACATTTGATATTAAGTCCACGAATTGAACCTTAGTCCCCAGCAGGGGAGGCCTAGGGGAGCCTACTGCCATCACAACACCCTCTAGATTCTCAAATGTTCCGTTGGTATTGAAGCGAATATAAACCAAGCTAAGACTGAGTACAGGCTTATCAGTGTGACATGGTTAATTTGATTCTACGGTTTTATTAAACGAAACAGTAGTAATGGCCCTGGGGTTGTAAAGTCTCGTTATTGTAATAGAAATATGCTACTTAAAATAGAAAACGAACGAACAAAACATGGCGGTCTGACTAGTGCCAGGGAACACGAGTAGGGCGGCACAGGGATCCCGAAGTTACCACTTCTCACATCAGCATTACCTTATGATTCTCCTGCTTAAGCACAAGGATTTCTGCTTCAAGTCTCGCATGCCTTTCAGTGAAATTATCACATGTTGCTGATGTACTGGCCTCTCGTCCGTGGTGTCCCCTGGTGGACAGCATAGTCCCCTGAAGAGGGTTCCCATTAGGATCCTTCCACATCTGAATAACCTGTTCAATGAGTTCCTAGTTTTAGTACGTTAAAAATCACCAATGAAATCATATCATATATACTAATGATGTTAGAGTGGAACCAAAAGAATATTAAGTAGGCTTACTTAATATTTTCTTGAGTGAAACTGATCAGGAATCTGGAATCGACTGGAAAAAGAATCTGAGATCATTATAGTACCTGGAATACAGAATTTCCAAAGCGCTATTCCAGATTTCCTTTCATGGAGATAGAGCAAGATGATACAATATGAAGTGCAAATCAATCAGGGAGAAATAGAAGTTGTCTTTCAAAAGACTTAGTTCTAACGCACGGTCTGAGTGACTGGTCGGAATATCAATCTAGACGAGCTGGCTGTATCTAAAATGCTGACTTCATTTGTTCTTTTTTCCGACGTTTAATGCGAAAAATATAACAGCTTTTTTCGCTAGTTTTTTCTTTTCTTTTGTGCGCTTGTTATTTTATAAAAAAATATGAAACAGTTTTCCGTTTTAGATACTCTGATGTTAACACTGGGGATGTCTATACGAGAGAAGCGTCCAACCTCTCAAGTCCGCGTACCGCGCGTTAGATTCCACACTTGGGATGTCTAGTGAACACGAGAGAAGCGTCCAACCTCTCAAGTCCGCGTACCGCGCGTTAGATCCCACGCTTGGGATGTCTAGTGAACACGAGAGAAGCGTCCAACCTCTCAAATCCGCGTACCGCGCGTTAGATCTAATGTGTCCACATCTAACGTGTTAATTTTGGAAAACGTTTTTATATTTCTTTACTGGGCCACGCCTACCTTAGGAATGAAGAGCACGCTGAGTGTGACGGTTGTACAAAATAGAATAACAGCACAGATAAGAGTAAAACCAGCCGCGGGTTCACTGCTGGACACATGTGACAAAGGTACCCCAATAGCACATAGAAGAACCACGTTATATACGCTGATCCCAATAAACTTGGAGTCGTTTAGTACTGGGACCGATACCTTGCGCGTCTCGAAGGCCAAAAATAAACCAAAGACAAGAAGAAGACTGTGGAAGGCGTAAAACGTGACTAACCAAGGTAACGAGTGGGGACCTCGACATTCTTCACGACACAAAACGATTTCATAGTCACGATTTCGAGAGATCTGAACCGCAAAGAAAAGGAATTATACATGTTACATAAACTATATACACCCACTTGCAAGAAGGTTGTCATACAAGAATAGAGCATTTGTAATTTAGTAAATTAGTGATTTAGTAAATTTACCGATTAGGAATAAATTATCACTGACGTTTGCGACAAAGAGTTTTGCACGTTATATGATCATGAACCGCGCGCGAAGCAAAGTATTCGCTTGGCTATATATGACTGATAATTCATGTTCCTACCCTTCTAACGCCATTAATGACGATGACTTGTCTGCTTGGGGGGTGAAGCACCATCCACAGAATGAGAAGAAAGACGTCGATACACACAATCACAGCCAGGAGACTAAACAATTCTTTATCTCTCACTACCTGAACGGCAATTCATTGAGTATGGTTATCATTAACCTTGAGAATTAGAATATTGGTTGTGAAATTATGCCTATTTCGTTCAGGTCCCGGCGACCTGTGTCTCAGTGTGTCCATGTTTCTCAGTGTCAAGGGCAATACGATCATAGAACTACCGCGAGAATCGATATGATACGCGGTGACTCATACGCGGTCCGTTCTCCGCGACTCTTTACTGAGAATGAAGGGTTGGCCGGGGTGCATGCCCAGCCGGGAGAAGAAGGTTCCAGGGCAGAGGCGTAGCGAGGACCCAGGATTTGGGGGAGGGGGGGGGGGGGGGGGGGAGGGAGGGCGTGCCCAAGAGCTGCTAAGAAAGTTGCCAAATCATACCTTTTTTACTCTCTTTACGTTACTGATAAAGATCTGATGCACTCTCCAGGTTTTAGAAAACATGGCGCCGAATCCAACAGTGAAACCCAATGATAGAAGACTGAATCTCGCCTTGGGAAGATAATAAAAAATTTTGGTTAAACAAAACACAACGAGGAGCGCCCCGTAAAAAATATAAGTTTATGAACGCCTTCGAACTCCTGCAAATGTAGTCAAGACCCCGATCTAGACCCCAGTGCATTATGGGTGTTGATGTTCTGCTTCCACCTAAAAGCGCGGGCTCTCAAAACATTGGAAAACAACATGGCTGACTCAGCGAGTGAAATTCGAAAAAAAACTCTAGGGAATATTGAACAATACCGTTGCTTTAGGTCATTGTAAATCAGAATGAGCTTTAGGAAGAACAGTCTACGAGTACCGGTATTTTTATAAGGTTTATTAAATTGATAATTCGGAAAAGATTCCAATACTTTTGTGGGGCTGTAAAAATAAGCTTATAATTTATACAACTTGAACATCGTAACAAGGAGAGTGAAACTAAGCCATATAACGCCATAAATCTTGACTCCAGCCATAAAGCCACTAGTAAAGTATCAATTATGCGATAGGAAGTAATCAAGAGAGCATAAATGACTATTCATGCTCTCTTGAAGTAATATATTTATCAACTACTTACTCTACAGGCGAAAGAATATGCTCTTTCCGAAACTCTGCCATCCAGACCATACAGAAATATAGTAGAATAGACCATTATACACCCAATGATGATGACGTTATTCAGGTTTGGACTTGATAGCTTAATATACCTAAATTAAATAAGAAAACAGTAAAATTACTGCTCAATATAGCACCAATAAGGAACGTAGTAGTGTAGTCTGTTCTAGTTTTGGTACAAACGGAATACCAAACCTTATATGGTGTTGCTGGTACCCAAGCTGTCCCAGAATACATGCATCTTTGTCTAGCTAAGAAAGTACTTTTGAAAGGAGGAGTTTGGTTTTTCTCCCCGGGGGTAGGGGGGGGGGGGGTGGAATCTCATTATCTGCTCTAAATGGTGGTCAAACAAAGACTACCATGTGCTGTCAGCCACAAAAAATTCGAATGAAAAGTGGTGATACAGCTGATGAACATTCTGCACAAGACAGGATCCGGATATGACGTCAAATGATACCTTTTGTGTCTAAACTTGACGTTAAACGCAAGAAAAACCAGCCCCAAGACGATGCCAAGACTGCTGAGCATACAAACAAAAGCATACAGCCATAGTGGTATCTTGACAAACTCTTGCATCACAACAGTTCGGTCTACAGGACGCTTACCGCCTGAAAACACACCAAATGTTTGATAAATATGAGATAAAACGAGATATAAAGTCGTAAAAATCTGGTTGTAGAACACGAGGGATGTTCATATAACAACCACACACAAGCAAGTACTTTGGTACAAATCGAAAAGTAGTTATGTGAAGGCTTTTTTCTTACATTTTCTTCATTACAGGATTTGTTGTCCAAAGCTCTAATTGTTTCAGGTTTAGGTTAAATCATGTCGAGAAAATGTTTGGCTTGAATTATCTTATATTAGCGGTTTTTTTTAGAGCAATTGGACCCGGTAATACGTCACAACCTCCTATTGGATAAATTATTACGTGTGTGTGACGTCATTGGCAGGATCTTTATACCCCATTTCACAATTTTTATGTATACCTGGCCACACGTTTCCTTTTCCAACCAGCTTTAGTTTACGCTGTTTTGGATAATAAAATCCCACCGCTACTGCTTGTCCATCTGCAGTGCAAAAAAAAAAAAAAAAAAGAATTTCAACAAGATAATTTCTGGTGTCTGAATAACCTAAAGGAGTACATACCGGGGTCGTGCTGAAGTATTTCGACCACTCCATCGTAACGATCACCATCCTCAAAGAAAGCTACCTCACCCTGAATGAGACGAAAATAATATTAATTGGTTACGTTTTTATTAAATGACTGGTTTAAGTTTACCATAGTTTCTGTCACGCAACGCTAGGTAAACGTTGCGTGACAGACACTTATAACGTCTGCGAAGGAGGCTTATTCTCAAGATGATGTATACATACATGATACATGGTCTAAAATGGGAAACTACTCTCCCAAGGCAAAGAGCTCTTTGTCTTACCGTTATCCCTTCAAAATTGATCTTCTGTATAGTAGACACGAGTATTTTCGTCATTCTTTGATCTTGGTACGAAGCGTTTCCAGATATTTCTTTGTTGGCATTTATCAAGGGGAGTGACTGGTTGAGAGCTGAAGCAATGACCCACACAGCGTCATATGTGTAGGCTGTGATGTTGGGTGGCTTGGTGATGTTCAAGAACTTTAGATATGTCGTGTACTGCTTGTGGTACTCTGCTCGAGTCTACGAAGATTAAAAAAACGAACCTTTAAATTTTTATGGATATCCTGAAACAACCTCTGGGCTGATCAAAGTTAGGGCGCAGCTAACACACAGATAAAAATTGGAATTGAGCTCGTTAGTTTTCAAAAACCGTTGAATTTTTTTTTCTTAACTCACATTCAGGATTCGAACGCGAGACACTAGAAGTGAGAGGCAAGTGTATACCGCTACGCCACCCTTGATTCCCAGAGAAGCATTTCTCTGCACAAGGAAAATCTCGCTTTTGTCCGTGGCCTGTTCCCCATTCAGTGTTCAAGTCTACCTTACGCGTGTTATATTTTTAGAGCTAACAAAATAGTGAACGCCGAACGTGGTAGAGCAAATTTCATGGAAGAATACCTTACGGGCCGGGGAGTGACGGTTGTAAAAGTCTATTACTAAGTAACAAAAAATCGTGTGCGCAAATCTACCTACCACTCCAGAAATGGCACGCCTTGCGTTCCCTTGCTCATCGTCGCCTAAATATATCTGGTTGTTGAATATAAACGAATACGCAATAGCCTTTTTCATTTCTTCTTGCGTACACTTGAGATTCTTGTCTGGCACTGCCCACCATCGATGGCTGTATGTACCTATCAGAAGCCATACATAACGAGGTCCATATAGTCCTGACTTGTAGGCCTGATAACGTATCATTTTATATGGTTAGAGGTAATCATAGATTATCGTTTTGGGGGGAGGGGGGTGGGGGTTAAGGCCATTCATAACGAGATCCACATACTTTACACATCATGTTAAGCTATATAGTCCAGCCATGAACTAGCAATTCAAGGATATAAGGTGCCTCTCAAGAAGCAAAAGTATATTTGAATGCATGATTGAGTATATAATTTCTGTCATGATGATATAAAAAAATGCTTCGTACTCATGAGAAGGTTACACGATTTCCAGCCATTAAATGTTGAAATCTTTACTCCTTACTCATTATTTATCCTGTCAAAACAGGTGAATAAATGTCTGGACTGTTTCCTCGTGGTCAAACATGTTTGTGTGGTCAAGATGGACTGCATGCTTGTTAGCATAATTGGTTAGCTTTACAAAGTATGAAATACCTGACAGAATATCAGTCTTGCTCTTCTTTCATAGAACGTGCCAACTATGATGCGAGCATCGTTTCTCTGTCAAGAAGGAGCCAACAAAGATTGGATAGACGTTGAGGTTAGGCCCGATTTCCAGCGTACAACTATGACACCCTCACAGTTCAAACCCAGCCTCATACAAATCGAGGTAAGTTTCTCTACGCAGACCAACAAACACTGGCTGGCCAATTTTTGTATCACCTCACAAAAACTTAAGCTAGGTTAATGACAATTTTGTATGACTATAACAAAACAGAGTACGACAATAGAGGTGTTTTCGTATCTGTGGGAAAGGTACGGGAACTGTCTTACTGCTCGCACACGGTACGACATGTCGTAACATTGAAATGGCTTCTCATAGGAATGGTTATCATGCACGGTACTGTCTTACTGGCTTACTCCCATTGTCTTCCATTAATTCATCCAACCACAACGCGTAGTTATGGCTACAGTAAGATACTGTACGGCTGCAAAACTAAGCTTTATCGTATCATTTTCACTCGTACGAAAACTGCTTACGAACACTGAATTACTCTAAGGAGAAGCCATTTAAATGCTACGGCATGCCGTACCTTGCATGCAGTAATACAGTATCGTGTGTTTCCCACTGCCACGAAAACCGCTCTTTTGTCGGTACTGTGTGCTTCTTACAGTCACGCTACTATTTGTCAGTAAGTTAACTTTAGTTTTTGTGATGTGATATAGATATGGGCCAACCATGCCAGTGTTTTCAAGTAAATCTGGCGACCATAATCATTGTCAGTTTTCCTCTTACCATAAGCATCCTCATATTGATATCAAGTTGCTTGCCATTGGTCTGTTCAGATAACACTATCGAACAATTCAACTTCTTCAGTTCATCTATCACTTGGTGGTTGGACTGGGACGCCTAAATAATTAATAGATTCATTATGTGTAAGCATGTGACAAAAACTTGAATGATAGACCGGCCGTTTCTATTGCAAGTTACGGTGACTTACGCAGCACTCAATTTGAGTGCGCACACATGTAATATAGCGTTACATGCAGTTCGTGTGACCGTACAAAAACACTTAGTTAAATTACCAGTGAAGTATATCGTGAACTTGGCTCGAACTGCATATGAGGAATAGGGGACTGTAGTGACCCCCTCGTCCCCTTTCACACAGCCCCCCATTCCCCATCCCTTTTGGGCCGCAGGCTACATCTTAGCTAAATCACAGCCGTACTGATGAGTAGTACTTCTTTCATGCAGTGCGGCAAGCGATTTATAATCAAAACCAAAACACGACTAAAATGTGTGCGCTTTCGTTTTCGTTGTTGCTAGAAGCCAATATGGCGGAAAACGACCACGTGACCCAGTAGATCTCATCGTGTAATAAACGACTTAACAATGGCTCTAAGGCAAAGTTGTACTTAAACAACGCATGCGTAGGTAATCCATGAAAACATGAAGCCCAAAGTCCAACCTCGACTTGGAGCTATTGTTTCGTGGTATCGTATAGAACGGTCTGAACCCAGGTGAATGAATGTTAATCGAAGTATTATGATCATCCGGTTGTCTTTCAAATGAATTCGGGAACGGTCTATTGTAAACTTTAATGTGGTTATGATAGTATAAAATGTTTGTACTTATATTATATCTCACCACGTCACCACCTGTGTTCTCGTACAGCAGAGCAATGTTTTTCCACCCAAAGTGCTTGATCCATGCCACTCGTGCCAGGTTCCTCGCAGACTCAGATGGCAGAGTACGGAAGAGAGTTGGGAACTTTTTACGGTTTGAAAGCGCCAGAGAACGCGAGGCATATGATATCTGGAGGGAAAAAATATTGTCTACACTAAAGTATTGTAATAATAATCATTATCATACACTCAATTGAAATGGCACATGGGGAGTAAATAAGCGGTTTCGCGTACGCTGCAACCTATAAAAATGCGAAGCCCGAACGGCTCTCAAACGCAGGTCTTCTGAATACGCGTTTGACATTCTAAACCGACTGCATGGATGGCGCAAATGAATAAATTATAATATAATTATGTCATTTCCCATGTGCCATTTCGGTCTCAGCTTCTATTTTTTTCTATGTTCTGAACCCGACAACGATTCTTCAATAGCGCTGCGCACTGATTCTAAAAATAGCTTAAAGATTCGGACAAACATTGCATTCTGTTTAACCGCTACGATGATTATACGAACCGATTTTATTATTTTTACTTAAAGTTACGAAAATTATCTGTTGAAAGTAAACTTGTAAGTTTGTTTGTCCGAATTTCGCCTTTGTCTTCGTTTTTATGACGTCACGACTGCGCTGCGCTATTGAGTGTATCATTATCAGCCATAACGTTTTTCAAATAAGCCACGTAAAAGCTCGTTTGGCAGCAAAAAAGCCGTGCAGAAAAAATGCGAATACATTAACAGTGGTCATACTTTTGTACGTCGTGCAGTGTCACTTGTTGTTATCATCATCATCATCATCATCATCATCACCATCAGATAATTATTTTGTTATCATGTCATTGGTTAACTGACCTGCGCAAGATTTCGATATGCGGACAGCTCGGCTAGAAGTTCTGTGACGTCAGAGCATGCTGCACCCAGTACCATGACAACGGGACGCTTGTCCATCATGAGATCCATAAACATATTAGCAGAATAAGCAGGATCACACTGAAACAGAAAGTCAGATGGCTTAATCTGTCAATCCCTAATATATTCCAGTGAATGTGGGCTTAGCTTCGAATCAAGGAGTAGCTTGTTTTGTTATTCTTATTTCTGCTTTTGTCTACCGACCTCACAAGTGAGGCCTGCATACACTGGAGTAGTAAGAGTCGTTAATAAAGCAAAATCGACGACGACAGGTAATAACAATTTCCAAAACTAGGAAGAAAGAAAAAAAAGCCGGTCTCAAATGAATTAACAGAGGTTCCGTTCAACTCAGGATCACTTCATGTCACGCAAAATTACGCTCCGTTCCCTTGAGTATAGTTTTTTCTTCGATAAACCGGACTAGTCTTCTTCGCAGCCGTAAGAATCCGAGAGAGGATATTACAGGAGGGATCCATGTTGATAGGAGGATATTACACAGGGATCCCATGTAACAGATCAAGTTCCCAATAGACCACGTATAGCGGCCCTCTGCGTGGGAAGTGGGAGATATTTTCCCAGTTTTACATTTTGAATTCATAAAACTTAATAAGATTAATTACTAATTGACCCTCGTAGGTCGAGGTCGAGTGACCCCCAGCTGTGATGCGTGGTAAACCACGTAATCTGTGCATCTATACCATTATAAGTCGATATTCACAGCCTTAGATTTTACGGTTTATAGAGTTAATAAGATTACTTATTTAACCCTTAAGTCGAGGTTGATTGGCCCCTTGCTGTGATCATTGTTATCCTCTGTGATTTAATCGCAAATCTGTGATAAATCCATTAGCTGTGCGAGAAGTATACGGCCTATGCTAAGAAACTTTGAATTCATAACTTCATTAACCAACCATCGACCATGTATCAGTTTATAATCATAATAACTGGGACTATCTGCCTTTGACTGACCAGGGAAGGTCAGTGTTAATCGACCACCGACCTTGGCTCATCATTGAGTTTATGAACCTGGGTTATCGACCACCGACCACAGAAGTATTTAATCGACTACCGACCTTAGCTGATCATTGAGTATATAAACCTGGGTTATCGACCACCGACCACAGTAGTATTTAATCGACCGCCGAACCTTTTACCTCAACGTCTAGTTATAATCTTAACCATTGTACATCGTATATATTTTTTATATTTGACATTACGCTTAAGCTAATGTTCCCGCTCTGCTAATGAGCCGCGAAAATTGAAGGGAAATCCCTATAAAGAGACTTATACCATAAATACTGCACCAGATATTCTGATAGGATGCCGCGCACTTCTGTTATCAGAATTAGCTTGCAAGGAAAAGTTCTTAATTATTGAGTCGATTGCCGCATCCGAAAAAAAATTTGCCAGGAATCTTTAAAAATACTGATCACACAACACCGAGCACGGGGGTTCTGTATAATGTAATGAAATGTCCAGCGCATTTGTTAAAATGAAGATATGAAACATTTTCGCATTAATGACTGAGTCGATAGCGGCTGTTCTGCCGACAAAAAGCCCTAAAAATATCCACTCAATTTTCGTACAAACCAACGTAACGGAACTTGAAACGAGTTCAAATATAAAAAAATTCTGCTTCAGAGAAGTGAAAAAGATAAGTACTTTGAATATTTTTTTCCTGCTAGGCTGTGAACCGGTGAAAATAAAATATTAAAGTTACCAAAAGAAAAAAGAAAAAAGAAAAAAAAAAAAAAAAAAAAAGGAACGTCCAATAATAACCTTATTGCATAACTAATTCTTTAAGCCAATTCGTTCTCGAAATATTTTTTAGTATGTTGAAACAATTTAGAAGGTTTAATTTAGGCTGTGAATCGGCGAAAACAAAAAATAGACTATCCAAAAAGAGAAAAAACAAAAACAAAAAACAGGATGTCCAATAATCACCTTACTGAATTACTAATTCTTCAAACCAATTCGTTTTCGAAATATTTTTCAGTACGTGATAATCCCGTTGAAACAATCTAGAGCTTTGATTTATGGTAATTAAAACAGTTCTTTATCGTTAATTCGCCCCTTGGTGCTTTGGTGGAGTTAAATTTCCATTGATTCCATTAACGCCAGGATTGATTTCCTGGTCTTATTCCACGAAGTTGAAAAAGATGAATTTCTTCTTCGTCTTCTCCTATTTTTGTAATGATAGATAATGTTATTATTTTGGTTCCTGAAGTCAAAAGATGAATAAAAGAGAACGTGGGCCAAAGAAAACGTCGCATAAATCGAATGAAACATTATCTGTTAATCCGAGAAATTGGAAGTCAATTTAATCCATCTTATACAGAATTATTACATTAGTAAGTCGTTTGATGTAGCCGCCCTATAAAATGTACATTTGGTGAATTCGCGAACTCACAGCTGTGGTTGGGGATTAGAATACACCAAGAACTGTCTTGCTTATAGCTCATGGTTAAAAAAAAGGCAAACAAAAACAAAGGAAAACGTATAAATAAAATGATAATTAAAAACAAAAAAAGAAAAGAAAAGAAAGAAAAGAAAAGGAAAGAGAGAGAGAGAGAGAGAAAAAAAAGAGCGAAAACAACAAAAGAAAAATCAATAAGGCGAGGATTTGCTTCTTATTCCCTCACTTTACCCAGATCACCCGTACCTCTGAACCACCCCAATTGTTCTTATGCTGTGACTTAATTAGAGTCAACCAGAAAGTCGCAGCACAGCGATGCCTTATCAGAAACAGCCCGCGGGCTCTGCTAGACAAAGAATTGCTTCCCGGTATGTAGAAAATGATAGTGGTGTTTACCGTCACGTAGCACATTTAGAAATAATAAGTATACCTTGTAAAACAAGATGAGCATGATAGCAAAATAGTGGAAATGATGATTACGATAAATACTGTTTTACTGATTTTGGGAAGGAAAACTGACTTCACAAAAAATGCACTGATGACAGCGGTTGACAGCGGTTGTTTGGGTCCGTTTTGCGCTTTATTTTCCAGCTATAGCCAATAAAGTACGAATATCGTAGGAGAAAGCCTAGAGGAGTTATCTCAGTACCGCCTAAAAGCCGGTTTTCGGAAACTATTTCAAAGAAAAAAATATTTGTTTTGAAGCCTTCTTTTTGAAAAAAAAAATCCGTTGGATAAGAAGTAACTTATTACTGAGTTTTTAAAAGGCGCATAGTGAGTGAATATTTTTTCTTGTCTAATAAGTCTAATAAAATACATGTCAAGCTATAATTATTCATTATATCTTTTTTTCTTTTTTCTTCTTTCACTTTCTTTATTATTTTTCTTTAATTCTCTTTCAATTAGTGAACGGCGTCGGCGTTTTGAAGTCCAAAGTATTTTTGGAAGCTCATGCTTATACGTGATAACTATATCATAAATTAATAAAACTCGTTCGAGATTCTTCAAAATCAAAACATACAGTGAATGTTTCGTATGTTGACTATAATATTCCGTGAATAAGATTTCAAGATGTCCATTCTCTCATTTTTTGCAGTGTATATAAATTATTCTTGGTAATCAAGCATCTTAACAAAGACCAAAATAAGTTAATCTTTTTCTTTGCTGAGGAAAGCTCAAATTGCAAAGGAACAGACAGTTTTGAAATACTTTTGAAAGAATTTGAAGAAATATTTTGTTTGAAAAACAGGCTCTAGCATCCTTGACAAGGGGATTTTTTCTTCCGATTTCCTCATTTATAAAACGGAGAGAGAAAGAAAAGAAAAGGGAAAAAAGAAAAGGGAAAGTAAGAATGCGGAGTGACATGTGGTAGGAAGTTACCGCCAAAGGTCTAGTATATTCATTGCTAGGAATAAATACTACGTCACAGTACTATAAAAAGGAAAAGGAAAAAAGCTATCAAGAGAGACAAAATATTCTGATATTTTTAATTGAGTAAAGTCTCAAAATAGAAATGAATGAAGAGATTCTGTTTGTGCCAAAGGTCACTTCTCCTTGTCATAAGCTAAATATACTGAATTAGGTGAGTCTTAGCCAGTAATTAAATAATTTTTAAAGGAAAGGACTACTTATGTCATAGTTACATATCATTGTCTTTTACATTATATTAAAAACAGTGTTGCAATATATATGTACTATTGTTTTTAATTATTCAGTTAAAAAATAACCCTAATTTCTGTGAGATTTGAGCCGCAACATTTACCATTCGCTGTGAATTAAACCTTCGAGGTATTTGATCAAATTTTTATCATAAAAAGATTCATTTACTATACCTTTGAATCCTTGATGATCATTTTCAGCTCGTAGCCTACAAGAATGTCGGATTCGTTCACATGTTTAAGCGCTAGTTGAGCAGCAGCAAGCAGGGCATTTCCTGGAACAGAGGCCTTGTTTGGACTCAAAGGGAAAAACCCTCCGATGTGAATCGGAATCTTCGTCCCTTCGACTTCTTTATGGTGTTTTAGAAGCGTTGCAATCAAAACCGTTAAAGCTGTTCTGAAAAAGCTCCCTTTATAAGCAGAAAAGAATTCCATTTCCGCCAAAATGTTTTTACAAGTGTTCGCTAGTATAACGTCTTTCCCTTCTGGCTGTAAAAATTTGGAGTGTTACTTTCGTAGGTCAAGAAAATGTCTTCGTCGTCGTCTTCTTTTTCTTGTGCAACAATATAATCTTCAATGATTTGCCACCTAACCTGAAGTGACAAAAAAATCAAATCATTCATTTGCTATAGACACTTTTTTTTCTTTAGATTTTATCTTAACCTAAAAACCACCTTTGCGTCGAGCGATTGGACAAAAAAGCACCATGGAAAAAGCCTGGCACTGTTGTAAGTGTTGTTGCGTCTCGACTTGTTCCGATATCAGCTTGCGTAGGTTCATTTAACAGTCTTAGTTTTTGTAATCCAGTAATAACTGCAATAAGGTTTTACTAGCCCCAGGCACTTTTTCATGAGTTCTTTGCTTCATAAAGTAAGGCTTTTAGCGCTAATACAGTTCGAGTCTTTTGATTCCTATTTATTCCCAGAGGCGATTTGTTCAGTGCGACTAATGGTCGCTCGCAGCTCCGGTTTTGTTTTTGATCAAAACTAGGAAATTTCGATTAGTAACTAGAGAATAGGGTAAATTGGGGCGATGGGTGAAAATAGATAGAAAAACTGAGCATGAAGTGTTCACTTGAATCCAATTGATCATTAATTGGCGAGTTTTAAGACTAAAGATGCAATAGTCGAAGGTGTTATTTTGAGTAGCTAGTGGTTAGAGTGTGGATGCTTGGCCATCGGTTAGGGCGGGTAAAGAGGGGACTGTAGAGGGATGAATGAACATCGTAGAATAAATATTGTGGAATAGACATATTTTTGCTTTAGTTATAGAGTTGTTAGAGCTTTGAAAACGTAGATAGAAAGTTAGGCGGGGAGGTGATCATATATAGTGGTAAATAAATTATCGATACAGTAATCGTTGTCGGTCGTTTTTTTTTTTTTTTTTTTTTTTTTGCTACTCTCCACGCTGAGCTGTTGCTGCTGTTGTTTTGTTTCTGCTGTTGTTGTATAATCATTATAATACAGATAAGAATAAAATTATTTTCGCTAACACTAAAGTAGCAGGAAGCAACTTTACTATATAATTGTGTTTTTAAGTTGCTAGACCCAAGGACGGAGTTGCTGTAACTAGAGTTAGTCAGTTCTAAATTTATCATTTATTTATTTATTCAGGTTAGAATGCTACTTATTTTGTTCGCCATATGCGAGCCATATGCGAGCCATTTTGGTAGTGTGGTATCTTAAGGGATATCATGCAGCACAAGTCAGCACAGGCGAGTGGAAAAACGTCCCCTGAAGGTGCGCAATTAAGACAATACTAATTACTCAATACTCATTACTCAATACTCATACAATTTCACGGTGTATAATTTACCCTTTTATCATTACAATACTTATTAGTTATTTTGACTTTGTAGTCGAGTGGCTTGAACTAAGCTATCACAAAAAGCTAAAATGCCAAGAGTGCATGAGAATGCGAAAAAGCAGTCTAACCTGACGGCAAATTCATTGATTGAACAGTAGACCCCTTGCATTAAATCTCTACCTGGGGGTCGAAACAATTGAATATATTTTCAACATAAGATATTTCAATCCTCAAGAGAAGGGAATCTTTTTGTTTTGATTGAGCAGATTGAGCTGCTTTGACGTCACATGCAAGGGCCGGGTCTATAGGACACTTGCAGTTATGTCGTCATTTACTACCACTACCAGAATCCCTTGCACACTTTGTTTTATTCAGTTAATTAGCACCAATTGTCTTACTATTCTCGTGAGGAATTACAAATTTGAATGGAAGGTATTTGCGAAGCATTTTGGTAGTGATAGTCATATGACGCCATCATTCAAACTTCCTTCCTCAACTTACATATCGTATTAGTTTTAATTTTTCCGCTCTTCGGTTGTTTCCGTAAGTCATACTCAGTAAACGATCTGATTAGAAATACGTGATGAAATGTTTTACAGCTGATTAATGGACCTCCTCGGCTCTTGCATAGTGTTTTCCCATTTCAGACCACGTGTCATTACGGCTACTGAGTATCATTTTTTTATTTAACGATTGCGCTCGGTTGCACATGAGAAGACACGGCTGCACAGCTCGATTAGCTTGCTATACCGAGCAGCTATTACCTGAATCTTGGCTATAAACATTAATGTTGTAAAGCAGAATTTGATATATATATATATGTATATGTCATTATTATTGGTAATAACGATACTTGTTGTTCAGAATTTTATTCTCAAGGGAATGACACGTGGTCTGAAATGGGAAAACATTACGCCCGATCCGAGGAGGTCTGTTGAAAAATAAAGTTTGAACATTTGACGAAATGTTCTCATCGTATCGTGTTTAGAATGTGAGACTTGCTGTCCTAAATCCTTCTTGAGTGTTACAAATGACTCCAAATAAATCGATATTTTGTCCAACCTTTTAAGGCGAAAACCATTTAGGTAGTATTTATCGCTCTGAAATAATCCCAACTAACACTATCGTCGACTCATCCAATCCAAGCAATCGGCTTAGTTTCTAAGTTACTAAATTCTATTTCCTTTGAGCTAGACATCAAAACGTGGCACAAAATGTCTTCTTTTGTTGTAGAACTTGCGATTTCTATTTCATGTAATCATTTTATAATTGTATTTGTGTGTGTGTGCAAGGGTTGATATATGCGAACGCGACGAGGAATATCTTGGTTTGTGTTTATGTATAATCAGACGGACAATCAGGCACGTTCTTTAGTATACTTAATCCCTCAAGAGTTCCAAATGACGTCTAAAACTTGTAGATGTCACGTGGCCCGACTGTCTAAACAAGCGACTATGTGGCTACAAGGGGCGCTGGTTTTGAAGAAAGCCAACTGCCTTGTCATTGATTTGCATGATTGATTTAATTAGCTTTAGCTATGATGTTAGGGTCACTGTAATAGTATATGCGTATGGAAAGGGGGGGAAGGGGGTACGTGACCCACCTCCAAAAAGACCTCGCTACGCCACTGCCAATAGGCTACAGATATTGCAAATTATAGCACGATACCGAGGCTCTAAGGGATACAATACTCAAAATTACATTAAACAAAAATCAACCATGAGTACTCATAGTACTGTAGATTGGATGATTAGCACATTGTCGAGTAGTGGATTCACAAGCATTTCTACCAACATTTGTCGAAAGGTAGGAATTGAACGTCGTATATGATACATTATTTCATTCCTATCAATAGATTATTTGGTGATTCAGGCGTTTTGTACCATACATGTAGTACTACAATACGACGTAATCAAGTCTGAATTTTAAGATATCGAACATGGCTTATTAAAGCCGACAGTTTGAAAGCCGGAGAACCTGGGGAAATCACATCAAATTTATAATAAATATAAGACTATATTCCTAGCTAAATCATGTTTAAAAATCAACCTATTGATAAAAACCCGTTTAAGCGAACGGTATTGATCTTAGTTCTATTTAGCCGTTTCTTTCTTAACTTACGATTTGATGACTTACGATGTAATAAAATGCGTAAGTTGTGTAAATGGTAGACTTGATTGCAGTTGAGCATTGATATATTTTCTTAAATATTTTCCGGTTGATATTTTCCGGTCAATAGAATTCGCAAGGACTTCCGATAGCCGAAACAAAACTCACTTTCAAACCTCATTCTTTATCGATAAACTAATAAGTCCTTGAAGGAATGTCACGTGGTTGGTTCCTAGGCTTTGATTGGTTATTGCATCTCTGTCTTGCTATACTACTTACGCTTCTAAAGCGATGTAAGTTTTTATTCTTATTCGGTTAGACATGCAAATCGTAAGTTCCATTTTTCTTATCTATGTGTTCATCAAAACAGAATTCTTGAAAAGTTTCTCGTAAAGCAGAAAATGATTCAACTCCACGTTTTCGTAATATTTATTCTCTGAACTAAGACCTTTTGTATGACGAAACTCAACGAGAGAAATTATAAAATAAACAATAAATTGATGAAAACGACAATTGGTCTCACCAGTTGGAAGCTTCCCGCCTTGACTCACTAAGTTGTCTTGAAAATAGGCGCCGCTAAAAGAAAACAAAATATATTTTAGATAATCAGTGGTGAACACCAAATGTAGAACGGAATTATGAACGAATTCCAAGACGTTTCACCTCGACTTTCCTAACCTATGTCGACCGTGCGTAGAATGAATTGTTTCCGAGACAAACGCAATATCTTGTAGTTCAAGAAATAACAGATCTAGGTTTCACTCTCTTTTGTGGAGAAACGGTTCCAACCCAAGTCTCCATTGGGGCAACGCAGCATAGACCAAATGTACGACATTCAAAACACCTACTTCATATGTTTAGGAGACTCGACAATCTTAAACGCAATTTGGAAGTTCTCCAGTGTCTCTGTACTGTGTTGGTTCAAGTATAAGACCCTAAATCCTTTTGACCAGTCGACTAAACATCGATGTCATTGGAGGTAATGTTTATTGTGTAATATCAGACTGACGTAGTTCCCGGAAGCAAAAGAGCGCGTAGAATAATATGGTGCCTTAGAGATTGAAATTCCGGTTCTAAAAAAGTACACAGTCTATTTTGAAAGTTTCATCCAAGGACTAAACCTCTTTATAAAACTACTAGATGATCTTCGATGCTCTTGAAAATCCAATCAGCTAATGATGAACTAATGATCTTGAGGGAAGGTTTGCGGATGTAGAACTTCGCTATGACGTCAGCAAGTACGTAAAATAGATTTCCCTTTCTTCTTTATTTTGGTCATAATTAATTTGTTTTCCCAAATTCTTTTAGAAATTTCCCTTTTTTCTCTTTTCGTTTCTATTTTTCGTTCTCCCCTGGGTTTGATTCCATTCATTTTTTAAATAGCTTTTTTTTTGGCTTGAACTTCCCGTCACTTGCATTTTAGACTTCCTCTAGTTACCTAACGACCAAACTATCGCCAATATGCAACATTGCCAATAAATCAAGCGACTTAAAATCTCTCAGATGATCATCAGCTGTCTTGGTTGCGTGGGTAGACACTTCATAGATTTATAAAACCAATGCGTCGTTCATGTTAATTTTAGCAACGTTTGTAGTATCTTCGTAGTTTCTCTACGATTTCTAACAGAAGTATATCCAAATAGATGGTAATCTCACAACTGAGCGCCACGTTAGTCTAGATTGGAGTGATAATCAATGACATGAATCTGATATGAACGAAGTGGCTTTCCGTATGTTGGTTGGATATGATTAATAGCACTGGCATTAGCATATACCAACTTGTCTACTTCCTAAGAACGCGCGCGCTCATTGGTTGATTGGAGGTGGATATCGTACGATATTCACCTCTGGATCTCGGAATATCGAGTCGGCAACAAAATGGCCTCTGCCGGCCATCGTTTTGCTACAATTTCCGATGAGGAAATTGAAAAAATGAAAGTAAATGCAATTCCTATCAATAGACCGATCCAAGGTTAATGGACGCCATCTTGCCGGGTGTTCTTGGCCACTTATGGAACTTCAGGTCTTTAACATGCGATCTTACAGTCCAAAGATTGGGAAACCGCTTGTCATTATCACAATCAACGCAAAAGCGAGCACGTTTTGGCATAATGGCCGCGCGCTCGCCCCAATACTTTTGCACCCCCGGCAAGATGGCATCCATTAACCTTGGATCGGTCTATACTAAAAAGGCAACGAAGTATGGCCTAAAAGTTTTGCTAAAAGCTTTGCTAAAAGCTTTGTTTTGGTGTTGGACTTTTCTCTTTCCTCCCTCTGTATTACCCATAAATGTAATATCCACCATATAAAATGTAATAACAGTCAGCCATAAATGTAATAATCGACGCCACCATAAATGTAATCAAATTTAACCATAAATGTAATAATCAAAACCCACCATAAATGTAATAACTCCTCCAACCATAAATGTAATAACCAAGTATTCCGAGTCAAACAAAGTGTTCAATCAACAACCAACTCTGAGCAGCATTGTTTAAGTGTTTCGTCAAACACAGTGGGTGGGGTCACATACCACGTGATAGCCTGTGTAAACAGCCATTTAAGGGTAATACACCCTCGACCCACGCACTTTAAGGAATCATGGCTCGGCTCTTATCCTTACTTCCCCGAAGCGTAAAAATACAAACTTTGACCAAGATAAATAGAAAGACTGCTATGCAGTCGTAAGAATTTGTTGACTTGCAATAACGGGGGATTGTGGTCTCCCTGTGTTATTTACTAGCACCGTAAGCAAACGTTTATTTAAACTAATTCACCAGTGGCGTAACGAGGGGAGGGTGCGAAGTTTTACTAAACCTGTGGATATGGCAGGAAAGTCTAAAGATGAAGCACGCACGCGTGTGTATTGGCGGGAAAATGGTACATTGCACACCCCCTCCCCCTCTCTACGACCGAGACCTCGCTACGTCCCTGTGATGCACTAGATGTTATGATAAATGAACACAGTTGGCATACAGTACTTGGAACTTACAACAGCGGAAGTCTATCTTTTACAAACAAAAAATTAAATTCAGTGCAATTGAGTATTTTTATAACTACCTGATCTAAGCTTGGCAGTCGGGTACGAGTAAACATGGCCATTGAGAGCAAAATGGATAGAACGGAAGATATAAAGGACTCTTTACTAATGTATGTGTACTTATCCTTATTTTGTGAGTGCTTGGTGCTCAGCTGATCGAAAACAAACATTCAAATCATCTTGTAAAATAATTCAACCTTGTATGACTGATCTTCGAATTGACTCTGGCGATTATTTTCTAATTCACGTAAAACGAAGGCTGTATTGGGAAACTTATTTCCAATCTATAATCGTAAATATAGGCGATTACATATTTTAGCTGATCGAAAACAAACATTAAAATCATCGGCTTGTAAAATAATTCAACCTTGTATGACTGATCTTCGAATTGACTCTGGCGATTATTTTCTAATTCACGTAAAACGAAGGCTGTATTGGGAAACTTATTTCCAATCTATAATCGTAAATATAGGTTGACAGGAAAACGAGAATAGCAGTACTTTAGATAAGAGAAGCTATTTTAAGTTGAAGGAATGGATAATCTTGGATGGGTTGGCGTGAAAATAAATGGGTATGTGAGTCAGTTGATTGCATGAATGGATGGGAAGATGTATGAATGAATCGGTAAAAAGGAGGAAAGATAAATGGATAGATTTATGACACACATCATTCCCTTGAGTATTATGTTTCTGTACTAGTGCATGAAAAGCGAAACAAATGAAAACGAATGTAGGCATCTTGTTTCCGAAGGGAAAAACATGGTGTGATCAAGGTAAAGGAACTAGAAGGCAATGGCTCCATTGTCTTGCCCGGTGTAGAACTATGTTTGTTTTTCATTTTCTATCAGTTTTCTGGTATGTGACATAGCTTTATTATACAGATCATTAGAGTAGTCTAGTGTAGCCGGAGACGCCAAGAATACTGACTCTAAGACAAGCACAATACTAATCCTTAGCGTATCATGAATCAATGACGAAGTGCGATGATCAAGTCAATGATAAAATGATTTAAAGATAGAAGCATTCTGAAGAAGCATTCTCAGAACTACGACAAACTAACGCCACGAGGACAAATGACAATAATTATATGAATAAAGTGTGTTTGAATTTTCTTTTTTCTACTTTATTCTGTTTTCATCTTTTGATGACCAAAATATGAAAACCTAGCTTTTACAAGCGACGCATGCGCAATTCGGATCATCCGCTGGATTGATGTATCAGCGCCCGCGTTCCTAGTAAAAAATGGGCAGCTAAGAGAGTCCAGAATCGATTCTTGAAATGCACCTTTCATTTCTTTAACAAATTACAAAAGACGCTTTGATCTCAGTGGTGCTCAATACTTTACCAATATGGCGAGTTATATTAATCTAGTTCTATATCATTTGGTTATCTTATGATCGAAGTAGCATGACTAACAGACATTTCTATCACAACTGGAATCGTTAACTGGCAATTAATACGGATGAGGATACACTATAAAATATATCGCCCTAACAAACTCAATAGAAAATATAGACCAGCTCAATGTCCGTTTTAGTCAGTTTTGTTAAAATCGCACTCTATACTTGCAATAAAATAGACCTAATTCGTCTTATTGCAATGTTTGTCCATTACAGACCAATTAAGTGTCATTCCCAGAGAATAAGACTCTATGTTTGACTTGTATACAAATATATTCATTGTATTTTCATGTGCAACCGTTAACAAACAAATGACACTGTAATGGAAAACCTTACACCACGGCGACTGACAAGTGCACGGAAACGAGGCCACTCAGTCATTAATTTACGATAAAAGATATAAAAGCACATGTAATGCGTTTATAGATTTAAAGTAAAAAGATTGACCTTTTGTTTTGACCTGAATTCGTGCTATCCACCTTTATTTTGAATGAGCAGCCTTGCTCAGCCTTGGTGACCAAGATGACTGGGTGACCTCCTTTTCGTGCACTTTCAGCCATTATTAGAACGGTGAATGTATTTACATTAGACAGTGAACAGAACGTTAATATGGGAATAGATTTTGATATTGATGCATTTTGAATAGTTCTACCCAATAGCCAACCCCAAGGAACTCAGCTTTATTAAAAGTCACTCAGCTTGCTTGATGACTGATGCGTTTTCAAAAAAATATGATGCATATAACTGCAGGTGCAGGTGCAGGTGAATAGAGTGAAATTAAAATTGGCAACCCCTCAAGCTACTTGTTCGAAAAAAATTATTATAAAAAAAATTAATAAAACTAAGGAACAACAATAAGAACAAAAAACAAACAAACATACAAACAAGAAAACAAACACACGAACAAAAAATAAACAAATGAACAAACAAATTTAAAAAAAACAATAACAAGGAAAAAGAAAACGAAAAAGGGAACGACACACACACCCAAAAAAGAAACACAAACTTAACACTGAATAAAACAATAAAAGCCAAAAAATCTAAGAATATTATAAGCACCGGCTTCGTATCTTGAAATGATGTAATTTGACAGTTAAGCGGAAAAATAATGAGATACAATATTATACCTTGAAAAACAGATGACCAAGATACTGATCACAGATTGGCTGGACTTAAAAGCCTTAAGAGTAATAAGTCTATATCGATGAAGATGGGTCGTTAATATGAATATAGGTTAGGTTAAGTTACTTCTTTCTCGAACGTTTTGATGTCTTTATCACCATCGAGTAATCGCGACAAGTTCTCATAAGATCAAAAATCAAACTATCCTATCTGATACAGTATGTTTGTACTTTAAAGCTTAAACAACTGACTTCAAAATTGAGCCCTGAATTCCTAGTGAGAATTCGGCTCACTTCGGCTTGTGAATTTTCTTATTTCAAGCTATAGGCATGCTGTGATAGGGATTGATTAACTGTGACATTGAAGAATGATGCATGAATTCTAAGGTTTTAATAAAACGAGAGTCGCCTCGTTCATATCATGAAAAGCTATCAATTTCAAGCAATACCTGGTGTGTCACGAATTACAAAATTAAAAAAAAAAAACAACAACAACAACCAACAACAACAACGACTAAAGATTGAGAAAGTAGAATCTTATGTCGGTGTTCGATCGTTCGGGATGTGGTTCTCAATAAATGTAGAACTAATAATTCAGTTCCTAGAATTATTTAGCCAAACTTCTACTAGTGATAACAGAATCAAAATCCAATGATGATAAGTTCGTCAAAATTATTTACAATTAAAAGAAAACAATATGATGTATACCTACAATTGAAATAAAATTGGAAGAAGTTCTTGGCAATGAATCTATTCGTGTGTAGCATGCCAAAGGGCTTCAAGAATGACTTTAGTTTCACCGATGAATTGTTTGCCGAGAAGAACTTGCGTATTCTCGCTCTGAATAAAAGGGAAGTTGAGTTTTCAAATAGATAATCCGCGGTGAAAGTCGGGCTTGCCTGGAATGCTTGACTCGTCACGTTGCTACGGTCAGTTTGAGCTGAGAATCAGTAACTTGTCGTTTCCGACACAGAAATGCGCCTTAAATCATCCCCTTTCGGTTTTAAATTCCGTCTCTGTGAATTAATGATCGGTATCTTTTGATCTTGTTCCCTCTATTTATCATCAGATATCATGCCAACGATCCAAACGGCCCAATAAATATTGATCTACATTGTAAGAATAAACAGTGAATCTAAGGGTACGCAGCTGTTCGCTACAGGTAATCATGCGGGAGAATGACCGAGAGAAGTAGAGAAAAGAGCTGCTGTGTTTCTTCGATCAGAACTGAACGTGTATACGTAACAGCCACTTTTATCGATACGGTAATTACAACGGATAAACGGCTGTAACTCGTAGATAAGAAACTAGACCCGATTTATCTAAAGAAGAGCTCTACATTACTCTTTAAACCATGCACACCTCCTCATTTCATCAAATAAAATGCTTATTTTGGCGCAATAATAAGATTAAAACTAAACAATAAAATGAACAAGAGAAGCCGTCTGCAGGAATCTTTGAGCAATAGTCTAGTTTAATTTAATTTTACACTGCTGATGTCAATAATGTTGAAAACCTTTCATGGGAACAGACAAAATAAATGTCATGATAAATTTGAAACGATAGTAGTTTACCAACGCATCACGTGATCAGATATGCCATAAATATTGGCCGGCCAGAGCCCGCGTTCCTTGTGGTCTCAGACAAAACAATAGCCCACTTCCGAGATATACTTTGTTTGTCACGTAGAAAGGTTTCAGTACGAGGCTACGTGCAAATCTAAGTTTATTCTTTTCTCCTGTCACGAACACTGAACATTATGCACGAAGCCTCACATTGAATCCCTTGTGTTTGACAAGCGAAGCATATCTCGGAAGTAGGTTATTTTGGAAACGAAGACACTACTTCGATAGACTGGCTCTTAACCTTGGGCGTAATGCTTTCCCATTTCAGACCATCTGTCATTCCCTAGAGTACCATTTCTTTGTTTAACGGTTGCGCACGAGAAGACACATGAATATGGATGTACGATTCAGACAAAGAATCTTATTCTCAAAAGAATGACATGTGGTCTGAAATGGAAAAACCACAGGGGGCCCAAGGTGAAGAGGGTTATTATTGCTTTTATGATTCTTAATCACGAAAAATAAAAAATAAAAATGGAGTAATGACAATCAGACTGCTATTACCAGGAAGACATCACGTGATGTATTAAGACGTTCCTAGAGCTTGCTCGCGGACTCTCTCGTTCGCGATATCATATGGAAACTCGTGAATAAAAACGATATCAAGTTCTTAACATGTGATAAACTATCTCTCTCTATACATATACAATATGAGATTGTAGAATATCGAACCGAAAACTATGAAAAGTGAATATCTCATAAACTTATAAGACCTTAAAAAAAGGGTTTACTCGGATTACTTGTACTAGTGAAATTTCTTGCAATCAGTTTAATCCAGTTTAATTCTCTATCCGATTTTTAATAACTGTGCGTTGGTCTCAAGCAAGCACCAGGAAATCTGTTATTTTGCTTGGCGATTAGTAAGGGGGCTAGCTAGCTTTATTATTTTATAGCTAGTCTTGCGAGTATAGTCTCATCTTTGCGAGTAAACTCTTTTTGCCAAGGAAACGGGGGTAGCAAAATTCGCTTAGCGGTATCAAAATGAATTGTGCTGTTGTCTTTCTTGCCTGACGAGGGTTTTTCTGCGGGTCTACCGGTATTTTCAGCCTCAAAACCTAACTATCCAACTTTTAATTCGTTCTGTGAGCTAGCTGTGCACTGACCTAAATCAGCCCAGAGGTTGTTTCAGGGCTCAATTTGTGAGATAACTGTGCCCTGACTTAGATAAGCCCAGAGGCTGTTTAACTACATCGATGAAATTTGACTAGAAGGCCGCAACGGTGAGACTAAAATGAAACGGTTGCATTTCCGCCCCACCAGCCCCTCCCATGCCGGAATTCTTTCCTCATTTTAAATGTCAATGTTTCAAATTACTTTTCACTGTCAATTTAAGATGTTCCTCTTGCCCTATCAACTCATCAGAAGATCTTACCTGGCATCTAGACAAAGCAATATCCACACAGTTACACTGAACGTCAATATTGAAGCTTAATCGAAAATGCCAACATGACTAGATCACGTTTTTTGGAATCTAAAAACTCATCTTTATAATTAAATAACGAAAGAAAAAAACAACTGAAATATCGTGACCAATATGACAGAATTTTACAGCTCTACTTACAAGCAATTGTGATGTTATAAGTTTGGATAAAAGTTCGTAGTTGAGTTCTTTGACGTAAAGCCGGTGCCATAGCAGATAACAAGGGCTTGCCAGCACCGGCCGATAAGAACACTTGTAATTCGTTCTTAAAAATTTGTTTTAAATTACTGAATGGAAATTTGCTAGTTAATTTATAAATTTAAATGAAATAAATAAAAATAAAAATAAATTAAAACTATGTGTTTATAGTGAAAGGCTGAGCTTGATTGGACTGACTTGAAGTTTATTCCTGATCAGCACTGCACTGTATCAGTCTATGTTAATCATCTTTACGATATATTACTTATTTTTATGGTATCGAAATCAAGCTTAAATAATAAAGATTAAGCGTTGAAGTAAACACCTCTCTTTGTGAAAAATTTCAGTGTGAACGAAGGCTGTACAGTCCGCTCGATCTCGCTAAATTGTGTGCTCACCAGCTGAAAATTGTTAAAAAACTTCACTCACCTACCTTAGTTTTAAGAAGAAAACCATTACTTGTAGTAGGTGGAATATTGATCGATCTGTTAGTCTGTTAGTCTGTTTGCCAATGTTTTATTATCTAGTGTGTTTGAAGAAGAGCCTCTTAGCAGATTGGAGATATCTTTTGTGAGTCCTTCCAATGAGCGATCAATGTTTTTTTGTCGAACCATTTACATACACTTCTTTTCCTTCCGCGACTTCAGCACAAAAAGTAGTGAATAATTTACCGTTAATTTAACCAATCTTCGTCGTACGCGAGGCGTTCATCTATGAATAGCTTGCATTCTCGAAAAAAGCGTATTTTACTGGCGAGTCTGCTATCAAGAATTGAACAGCTGAATGAAAACCGTGTAATTTCAAATATATAAGTAAACTTAATCAACCCAATAAGATAAAAAATAATTAAAAAGATAGGACTGAACTTTATCTCTGATGGATACTTTTAAAAACGTCTGTAAAGTATATGCCAAAGGCTCAAACAGTCAATTGCAGGGGATTACAGTTTTACTTATGTATGAATTAATGACTATTTGTTTCATAAACCCAAGAATTTCGTCTAATTACAAAATGGAACTTAGCTTGCGACCTCGGCACAGTTATCTTGACGGGTGGAGATGACCCTGGTGGTCGGAAGCTAAGTTGTAATTCTTGTGTTAATGGAACACAAAATTTGTCAGATTATCAGTCTTACATAGACCTACAAACACTTCATTATTTGAGTTTTATTTATAGTAAACATTCCTAAGGGAAGCCAAACCGTTCTCTTTGACCTGAAACTCTATTTCCTGCAAAATAAGACGACTTGATGATTTTAGCGTAATTTAGGTAAAAAAAGTAATATTATTTTGCTATCTTTCATTTGCCAGAACATCAACTCATAAAAATGAAATAGAATCTTTCCTAACATGTCCTAATGCTAAAGATATATTTATTAAGATAGATAAGCCAAGTATGTTTATTATCGGTGGACGAGAGATATTAACTATACGCTTAGCGACAAAGGAAATCAGACAAGTTGATACGTTTTTTAGCGTTAGTACTTTGTCGGAGTAAAAGAAAACACAATGAAAACGCTTATTTTGAAATCCCTCATCTAGCAAATACGAAGAAGACCTAGTAACGCGGGCTCATAAATATGAATTCCCCTTGTGCGACACGAGTAAAAAACGTCTGCGCATGCGCTGAATCCTTATGCAAATTAGTCAAATCATATGTAAATTGGACTTTCAAACATGTCTGATAAATTGGACTTCACAAAATGCCAAAACTTAGTGTCCATGCTTGAAACTTAAGGCTAATTCTTTCCTATTGTGTTATTTAATACAATATCGTGGTCTGACAAAAGTATACTCGCTTGGAGAAAACAAACATTTATTTTCTCACTCGAACTCTTCAAATTTTTTTGAAAACGTGCTGAAATGCACGCATGCGCAAACATTTTTTCTCTAGTGTCCTCGTGCATGCGCAATTTTGTGCAGTTCAAACGAGCATGCGCAATAAAAACATTACTATTTTTGATTATCTGCTATGAATTTATCTCCTTGCCGCAAAAAAACAAAAACAAAAAAACAAACAAAACAAAACAAAACAAAAAACTAAAGATATAAGAATGGTTATCATAATGAGCATCCATTTAGGATCCATTTGCCAATCACTATTAAGTGAGCCGAACGTGACCATTATCAACAGACCTTCGACCCCAAGGCTTATCAGGTGGAAAACATCTATTAGTAAGTAAGTGCTTTTATTTTTATTGCAGTCTGGTTATTGTCTGAGTGGTGATCTCTGGCAATGAAGTTAAATTCTGGTCACTTGTAAGAAATATGAAAATGGCAGACATGTGACGACAAAGCGAGATTAGAATCATTTGTAGCGTTGCGGGATATATATATCGTTCGCAATTGGATGTCTCTTACCTATCAGTAAGGCTATCAAAGTTATCGAAAAGCTGTAAATGTGTACAGCTTCTTTTTACTTTTTTGAAGTTGCAAAAAATAACAAAGTTTAGCTAGTCTATGGCATATATATACGTTAGGTCACATTACAAACGACCCGTTTTCTTAACACCTTGGACAATTATTCACATGCATGTCTCTATAATTGCTGAGGTCACCGCCGGTCTCGCTTCGATGCAAAGGCACGGCTACCTTTCAAGATGGCGCAGGGAACTGTGAAGGGGACTATTGTTTTGGCCTCTGAATGGATATAATTTATTATATATCCAAGAAACGGTGAAAGTTGCAGCCAGGATACATGGTGTTTTAATTGCATTAGTTGTGGCTTAATTTTTCTCAGAATGAAATAAAAAATTCTCAAGTGAAACCATTTTTGTTTCCTACTTACAGAGGGCAGACGTTGCAGAAAACCAATGTTATGCCTCCTTTGGCAAGTTCAGCAAGCCTTACATTATAAAAATATGTCTCTGAAAATAGGCGCGATTTGAAAGCCCTTATCTTATCTCCAAAACTGAACTGTATCAATCGTATCTCTTAAGTAAACTAAAGATAACAATGATATTTTCAGGCAAAATTCATTCCACTTTCCTACAGTGGCGAATATTTACTAAATATACTAAAAGTACAAAGTGAGAACTTACTTTATAAGTTAGTCTTCATTCTTCTGAAGAAGTAAGTCACCACCGAGCAATAAATTCGAAATCGTTTTAGTTATAATAATTTAATCATAATAAATAATAAATGACAATAGCGTATTGAAATAATAAGATTTCCCATGCGTTGGTAAAATGTTGTCCCTAGCGAAGATAAAAATCTGCCGTTAATTAGTTTTTATTACGAATGCAATGCCAATAAATTTATCGGCACTCCCAACACTTTTTACGTCCTCAATGTAGGAGGAAAGCTGAAGACAAAATATCCATCGTAGGAATATGATATCAAACATTTTCGGCCATATTTATCAAGTTTGAAAACTTGCTTCTGAAAGAATATAAATTTTATTGGTTAGAATGTTTTTCGTGTCAAATTGCATCCTTTCTCTTGTTTCCATTATTTGATTTTCTTAAAAATTTAGTGCCTCGCTGAGTATCAAGTTCGTGTATCAAAGCTTGTTTATTTATTTTTTTCGGCATCCTTATGATAGAAATTAATTTTCGATACGCAATCTGCAAACAAATGATTTTAAACGGGTACAAAAATATTTGTACTCAGTCAAACCTTTTCTTTTTTTATTATTATTATTTACTGGAATGAGTAGTTAAAAAGTTTTGAAAATGATAACGTGAAATCAATAATGCATCACGAAAAAAGTTGCAACGTAAAAGTAGTGTTTTTTTTTGTTTTTTTTGCTGAAAAATTAAAACAATTTATTTTTCCGTTGAAATCTCCTTTAATCTTTGAATATCCTGAAGGAATTCATAATCTTTGCTTTACTGTTCGATTAATTCCATTCGACTAATGAAAAAAAGATTTCCTTACTCAAAGAGAGAACTTAAATAAGATCTATAGTTGTGAAAAAGGTAGAAAGACAAAGCACAACTATTGAAAAACCCTGACACGAATTTCTATAGAAAAGAAATATTTATACTACCGCATACTGTTTCAATTGTACGTTTATTTTTTTTATTTTTTTCATAAAAGCTTGTTAGCAAATGGAAAATTAGATAAGATATTTTGATATGAATTTAATGTTAATATTAGACAAACATATATTGTTGACTAAAACAGCGGTATGTAGATGAATGCTGCTATACAAGTCTTATCTTAGCTCTAGGGGGAAGCTAAACCAAAACTTCATTTCAGCCAGCACGTGCAATAGATAGTAAAGGTTTTTTTCCATCGCTGTTATTTCAATAAAGTGGACGTTTTAACTATAGAGGAAATCAATTTAAAAAATGGCAAAATATAAATTATGTTCGCGAGAAATTGCCTCGAGCTTGAATAAGAAGGATCCTGAGTAATTATCAGCTAAATTTGAAATAATTTTAGAATTAGAATTAGAAAACTCATTAAAGAAAAGATCAAGAAAACAAGACTTTTCACGCTTTGGGTAAGTTCCCGCCATTTTCTCGGGTAAGTAAGTCATTCTTTGAGACATTTGAAATCCAAGACATGACAAATGGAATGAGATTGTGTCTTACCTGTTATATAAGTCGTGGAAGAACTATGTTCTTAAATAGATGTTCCTTCTCTTCTTTCGGTCGTTCAGATGCCCCCAAGTGAAACAAGAAATTATGATTTAGTTAATATATTCCTCTGCAAGTAAAGAGAGAAAAAAAAGGTTGTATCGACTCACAGCACAGCAAAAAACAGCATGTAACTCAATTTTTTTGTGAAAATATCGATCGAGTTTGCTATGAATGTGGCAGTATGACCTCATCACAGGAAAGAAGCGTCAATCATGTCAAAAAGAGGCGGACTCAAAACGGTTTGTTTTATAAGAAGTTGAATATAAACACAGCTAGTATTTTAAAAGAAATCCTTTTTATATATATGCTACGGCTGATATCCATTCTAAACCATTTTCAGAAAGTTATATTGGAGTTAGCTGTGAGAGTTTGTCAAATATGAAAAGAAAATAACTTCAAAGACTTTATTCAACTTTGTAATTGTATTAGACAATATTGAATATTTGCCGAAAGAAAAAGGAAAATCTCATTTCAGATCAAAATCAAAATCAAAATAAAGAGTCTTCTTCTCAGGCTGGGAACGGATTTTATCAGATAGAGAAAAAAGAAAGAAAGAAACAACGAAATAAAAAAGAAAAATCGCATATAGCATAATTTTTCAAATCACAGTGAAAACCATTTCAAAGTTACGGCATACCATTCCAGTGTTTATATTGAAACAGTGCTGTAAGTCTCACTCATATTAAAACCAACAAATAGAAGGCTTTGATTTTTAAAGCACTCGAGTTTCAAGTTCTTGCATTATAGAAAAAGGTAAGAAAAATGTTTATGATTACAGGAACCAATGAACGAGAGAGATGCCGAAAGGAAGCCATTATTTAGCCTCTTGAATGATAAAAGCATGTAGTAAAATATATTGAGTACCACAAATAGTAATACAGTTGATATTGAGATCCTTAAAAATAACTTCTCTAAACCAGGTCATGAGTTCACGGCGAGGTAAGTGAAATAAAAAATAAAATTTAAGTGGGATTTTAGTTGGTGTTAGATGTGTACAATACTAGAAAAAGAACGAAATAAATAATGAGAATTAAATCCCAAAACTCGATGTTTCTATGACGTTACGGCTGGAATTGAAGGATTTATTTACAACTGACCAAATATAAGATTTTATGATTTTTTTTAAAAGGTTTTTAAGAAGAATACAATTAACGCGGCATTAATGATCAAACACTCTCAAAAACGTTTCAAAAAATATCTTAAAATAATTAAGTTTAACGATGTCCTGTCTGGATGGGAAATCACGGTAAAAGTCTCAAAAAGAAGGAGACAAACAAACCTATTTTCATACACTTCAAGGATTTAGGATGGACAACGCATTGAAACTTGGCGTTTGATTCAATTGTCTTTTAATAAAGAACTAAAAGCTATGTGGTTTGTGACCGCGTTTAGGTCACCTATTCTAATCATACCAATATCTGAATACATCCTCAGTTTGATCAGTGGAGAATATAGATCTTGAGCTCCCAAAATTTGCAGCTGAAGTCAAGGAAACAATGGTTTCAGGTCGAGGTTCAATATTACATTATATACAGTAAACGTGTGAAACGTGTACTCAAACCTCGACTTGAATCCATTGTTTTTTCTTGGTCATTCAAGTTTTGCGTATTCAGGCCACGTGTCATTCCCTTGAATATCATTTCTTTGTTTGGATGCACGTGAAACAAAGAATCCTAATTTCAAAATTTTCACATTATGGTCTGAAATGGACAACAACAACAACAAACAAAACAACGCCAAAACAAATCAAAAAACGCGGTATATTCTTAATGGAAAGCGTTATTGAACCCCATTTTATTGTGTTTTGTTTACCCACTTTGGACTTTGCATGCTCTCAGGAGTGTTCAAAATTTATATTCCCTAGGGGATGGTAGATGGTAGACAGGGACTTGAAGTTCTCAATTTAGTACTTTGAGAAGTATACACCTAATTGAAAAAACGTAGTCGGGTTCGAGAAGGTCATATCATCGAAGCTAAGACGGAAAAGGATTTTGGGTATAGACATGTAAAAATGCACAGTAGAGCAAAGTCGGTCGACCTAGATTAACAACATGCCAAAGCCATGATGCATAAAATGTGCACAGGAAGGGAAAACTGCAATAACCATGAAATTAGCACAATTGTTTGTCTTCCCATGCTCCCCTTCGGTCTTAGCTTTGATGATATAACCTTTTTTTGAACCCGATGTTTTTTCAATTAGGTGTAGCTCAATTATTTCATGTGGGAGAGATCCAAAAATGAATGAAAGACCAGACGAACGAACGAACGAGAAAATGGAAGGATGAATGAGTAAGCAATCCTCGCTTAATCAATTATCCAAGGAAAGGAAAATAATTTAGAAATAAGATTTAATTTGAAGCCCTACTCATTTGAAGGAAATCAGGGGGAAAAACCTCGAGTCTTATTTTCGGCGAGAAGACGAGGTTATTTTTGTACGATCGAAATACTTCCAAGTGCTTCGATGTTCACTATGTTAGACAGCAAGGGCCTCTCATTGATTCAAACGAATAGACAAGCCTCGCTTTATGTTAATATTTTCGATTAAGCGTCTCATTTATCAAATAGATCAAAGAAGCAACACCGACACGGTCTTCCAATACGCATTATCTGCGGTGCTAACTATATTTATCAACAACAGAACGTTAATCAATGTGCTATGATATTGAGCTTATACTTTAGCTTACGCGTTATATATTAGTTGCTAGGAGTCAAACCAAAACATCTGAGCATACGTAAACCAATGTTCAGTGCAGTGATAGATGCTATTATTGTATAGGAATCTTTTAAAATGTAAAATACATTCCTCGGGTACAGCCCACGTTTTTAGTCTTCGTCAACTGAACTGAGACTTTGATCAATGAAATACAAGAGTGTTGTAACCATCTTTCGTTCAGTGGTTATGGTTTTATTTTGGCTCTTCGCTCCGGCCCGTTTTGGCCTTTTGGAGAATGTTCATTAAAGATACTGAGCATGCGCTGTTTAAATTTAAGTTTATACCCAAAATGTCCATATCAAAGTGACGGGAACTACTGATAAATGTGGAAGACTTATTGTTACCAAAAGTTGCTGCAAATAATTTTATTTCCCTCCACTTTTATGAGAAAACTTTTGCATATTTAAAAAACATGTAAAGGTTTTCTTATTACTAAAAGTGCGGGAAATAATGAAATGTGGAAAAGACTTATTTTCAGAGCAAAAGTTGCAGCAAATAATTCAAACATGGGAAAGTCTTATTGTTAAAGTGGCGGGTAATAATGAATATTAAGAAGTCTTATTTTCAATCAAAAAGTGAAAAACAACTGATCTTCTGTAGTAAAGCTTTCGAGCATGCGCAAATCAGTTTCAAGTTGGAAGACTTTCAGGAAACGGTTATGGGTGATAAATGAAATCATTTCTAATGAAACATAAGAAATTCAAGCATCTCCCGCCTCTGAGAGGAAATACTTAGGTAATTCCCTCTTCAACGCTAAGCCCTAGTGTCAAAATTCACGTACTAATATCCAGTAAGTTTGATTTTTTGACTCGTAGATTGAACAAGCAAAGTGTAGTGTCATGCATTCGTGTGGTTAATTTGTTAGGTTTGTCGACAAATGGAATGAAGAAAGCTTGACGAAATTCAAGATATAAAAAGCACTCTTGTGAAGAGATGTCAGCTTGAACCAAAGATTTATTATCGCGGTACGATTTAATAGTATTGAAAGCAAAGGAGAAATTATGTTTAAATTGAAAATAAATGTCATGAAAGGCGGGGCGAAAAGAATTGCGAATACTGACTAATTAGTGCGAGGTATACCTCTCTGGGAAAATACAAGCGAGCGAAATTTGAACTATTGTTATTAGAATATATAATTTATTTTTGTAGAAAAGAAATGAGTTTTTTAAATCATAGTTTTTATCATGTATCTTTGATAAAAACCTTGTTGAATTTCTTTTTGGCGAAAACAAATAGATTGTTTCTTGAACACAAAAAGCCACTTAAATGTCGGCAAGCGCTAGTTTGAAAACCTCAAACGAAAACATTCATCTGTGAGATTTTCTCTCGGAATTTCCACCAGATAAATTACACAACGAATAAAATGTAACCTGACATTTGAGCTGGAGACAACAAGCTTATGAGCTCTTGATATAATATAATCTCAGTATAGAGGAAAAGTGATTCACGCTCAAAGGCGTTTACAAGACGTTTAAGGCACGATTCAGGTTTTGGTTGGAAAGTCGACTGGAAGACCTTATGGAAACAGGATTGCGGTTATTCATTGCATATGACGAAATTTTTAGATCAGATTTTCGTTTGGAAAATAGACATCTCGCTCGTGTAAACTCAAAAACTTGAAAGTAAGCGTTAATTTTAAAAGAAATCCTTTACAAAAACCTCTCTATAACCAACACAGAATCCATGAAAATGCAAACTGAAAAAACGTTGCTCATGCCTGCGGTGACTGGGAGAGCTCTAACCAAACAATTCTTGATTGCTGTCACCTTTTTGGAATCTCCTTTTAGTCTCGTATATGGTAAAGTGTACAACAGTGGAGTATGACGTTTGAAAGAAAGAAGGAAAACCTTTCTTAAAGTGGTCTCACTGGGCGGTCAAAATATCATGATTCCTTTAAGGAGTGTAATATTATTTTAATAGCCAAACAGAGCAGCCATGGCATGAACCAAAGTGACTGTCTTGAAGGCGCGCGTTGAATTAGATTAATAGCTTTTTTGGATGAAATAAAATCTTGAAACAAATTACGAAGCCATTGGTTTGCACGCTAGTGAAAGACTAAACGAGGTAGCGAGGTTACTACGGAAATAAGGTTCATATATTGTTGCTACGATCGATTAGAACTAATAAAAGGGTTGATTTTCTTGTAAATAGATTGAAAAGTAGCTCGTCTTACCTGAGTAAAGAGAAGAAAAAGCGAAAACCTTTGATGTACGAGACAACACCAGCATGTGAACTTCGATTAGTGTTGCCAAAAGCTTAACTAAAGTAGGATTATGGGAGATTAATCCTTATCTGACAAAGATTTCTATCTTCTGTCACTTTAAACACCAAATTATTACGGATCAATTGTCACTAGATAGAGGCCTGCGTTGAGGTTTACATTCAGTCAAATACACTACATTTTTCACTTTTAGCTTTTGTTAAAAAAAGCAGGCTAAAGTGCTGCAGAGTTTCTCTCAGACGCTTTTAGTTGGCAGGAGGAAAATAAGTGAAAGGCAAATCGAAAATACCAGCCATTAAAACTCAATAGTCTCACAGCATGTTCAATCTATTGCAGTGCTTTGGCGGCGTACTGTCGAGGACTTGACAAAAGAACGACCGTTTTCTTTTCGCTGGGCTTATATCTAAAAATATTATGATTTCAATGTCCTGCAATATGATTCTGTTTATATCAAACTATACAAAACGAGAGGTTATTTTCTCTGATGAGGAATTTTAAATTGAAAATGACTGAAAGAGAGCCGCCGAATATAGCGATGAGAACGAAGTTGAAAGTTAGAAAATTTTCTTAGTAAGTAAGCGCCGGATAACCTATATTAAAAAAACCAGATTAGTTAGTTTATGAAGAGTAGAAAACGGCCGCAGACAAGGGAATTTTTCCCCCGCAAAAACGACGTAAAGGCGGTTATATTTGTGTACAGTAAAGAAAGGAATTTCTCGTTAGCTTCCAAATTGTTATGTACAACAACATGACCACCATGACGTCACATGAAAGCCATCGGTGTACGTTTTGACCACTAACTGCCTCCAACTATTTAGTGCGAAGATTCTTATAGATTCTTCCCTATAAATATTTACATAAATTATTTTAAAAATCATATATTGTTTGGCAACAAAACAAACCAACATTAAGATATCTTAATGCAACTCAAAACGGAGGCATATTGACATATTTAGTTGCTTGAATACATTTAGTTCAAGCTTGAAATGCGAGGTATTTTTCTTTAGGTTATCGGGAAAAAATCAATATAGTATTGTTTTGACGACATCGTCACAAAAAAGCAAGACTAAGGAAGTATAATGTTATCATAATATTTGTGAATACACCATTAAATGACTGCAATTAGTGATAATTGAGAAGATATATAGTTTATTGTTTATATTAAAGTTTATTGAGTTAAAAATACTTCATAGTTAATCATAATCAATATTATAGAAACTATATAATTACAATTTGATTGTCCTAGATGAAATTACGAAAGCAATTTTCGAAGGAACAAAATATGGCCTTAATTGCACTAAAATAGCAATTACTCATAATTTTATTCGGAAAAAAACCATACTTTTTGGAAATTTGAATTATAGCATCATTTACTACCATTACCATAAACACTACCATTTACTTGGACACTTTCTTTTGTTGTTAATTACAGTGGCAGATCCAGGGGAGGGGTGCGCACCCTCCCTGGTTCAACTCTGTGCCCCTGAACAAATTCTTGGATCCGCCCCTGAATTAGCACCATTACTGTTGTAGCCACTACTCCGCAGTTTTAAGTTCTGTTACTCAGTTAGCCTCGACTTTGGCAAGAATATTCATGTGTTTCACTGAAGGTCCGTGTAATATCAAAGTGTTTTTATTGTTCAAGTTGTCCATTCTTTACTTAACCGTTGGTATTGGACACCGCAGCAAGACTAACCCTGTATGAGTCTGTGATTAAGAACGAATACAGCAGCATTTGATTAATTTGAAAACGATTTATTTAGTTGTCTTACCATAGTCTCATTGGGAACAAAAATCTGAAGGAAGAAAATTCGCGAAGCATTCCGGTAGTGGTAGTAAAATGATGCCATTATACAAACTTCCGCTATCCGTCAAACACTGAATTTTTAATATTTTTACACATTTAATGTTAATTTTGATTAGAGTAGTACTTTTAAAGTTATATTTGAGTATTTGTATAACCCCGGTAAGTTTGAACCAGAGAACCAGTTCAAGATCAGTTTCCGAGTAAGGAGAATTGTTGGGCTGCAAATGGTAACAATTGCAACCGAAAAGAAAACTTACAAAAACAAAATGCCATGTCAATGGCAGTTGTATAATCATAATTTTGGAATCTTACAGGATGCTAGCTGCATCCATGTCAAACACAACTTTACTTCCCCAAGGAAGCTAAATTAGCACATTTGTGCAGGAAGTTCTAACATACACTGTATATTGACGCAGTATACCCAGACATATGACGCCTCCTTACTGTGACAGTGAGGGCAAGGTATTGCACAAGTATAAATATGGCTACACGTGTACGTTTTCAAGTATATCTTTGGAAATATTTATTTTGAAATCGAAATGGACTATTATTAAAGAGTCTCACATAGGTCCATAGAGAACCCAGAGACTATCTACAGAGCATGCGCTGTAAGTAAAGTTCGACTTTTCATTGACCGTTTTTGATATTCTAAATATATGATCACCTCACAGCCTCAACTACGCTTTATCAATGTTTGCACAAAAGGTAAATATAATTTACGCGGGAATACAAACCCACGCCTGTCACACATGGCGCATGCGCAGACACAGCAGTGAATGTTATTAGCCCAATTCTTGTTACGGAGATAACAATATAAAAATGACCGGCTAAACAAAGAAATAATGAATTGCACGATTAATGGAATAAACTTGTTCATACCAAAATTATTAATGAATTTAAAATAAAGAAAAAAGAAAGAAAGAAAGAAAAGAAAGAAAGAAAAGAAACTATAAGAATATAATACCATGAATATCAACTATACTAGTGTAATATATTCCTGGGCAAGTTAAACTTTGCTTCTATTAAACGAGAAACAAACCCGGCCTTCTTGAGCCACACAGGGTTCCCAGCTATGAAAGTAGCATGGACTGTAAGGCTGTCATCGAGTAGAATCAAGTCTGCATCAGCTCCAGGGTTGGTCGTTCCCTTTTGGTCTTGTATTCCAAGAACTTGCGCGGGGTGGAGTGTTGCCGCTTCTAAGGCTTCTACAACACTGCAACCTGTACACAAAAGGCCTAATTTATATCCATTGAACGCGATCACGAAGGATAGCCCGTCTGAACACAGCTCAATAAGCCTTTTCATAGTTTAAGAATCGATTCCACTGCGCATGCGATTTTATCCCGAATTTCTCACCTTCTATTGTCTAAACCTTCTTTTGTTCTTAATTAAACAAAAGAAGGTGAGAAATTCGGGATAAAATCGCAGGCGCAGTGGAATCGATTCTTAAACTATGAAAAGGCTTATAGACCCGTTTCGAATTCCAAATTACCGCTGTGTTTCTTGATTACTGACTCATTTGCACAGGGTTAGCCTCGAGTTTGTGCAGAATATACGTGTTCCAGTCAAGGTTCGTCGAGTTTCAAAGTGTTTGTATTGTTGAAGTTATGCATTCTTTACTTTACCGTTGGTATTTGTGAATATTTAAACACTGATACGAGGCTAACCCTGTGGAAATGAGTCTGTAATCAAGGAACACAGCGGTAATTTGGAATTCGAAACTGGTCTATTTGGAGGACAAAACAATAGGTTTTTGATTCTCAGAGTTTGAAATTCTTTTATTTTTTGTCCTTCAAATTGAGCTCCTTTGACTTTACATGCAAGGGTCTATTTCAAGTGTTCTTCACGTGCACTATAGCACTAGAGTCTAGTATCACGTGACAAGATGTCGCTAGACTATGGTGCTCGTGTCATGTAATTGTTCAAATTGAGCCCCTTTGATTTTACATGCAAGGGTCTATTTCGAGTGTTTCACATGCACTATAAAACTAGACTCTAATGTCACGTGACAAGATGCCGCTAGACTATGGGGCTCGTGTCATGTGATTGTGCCCAGAAGGCTCTAAGCATTGAAATATGAGAGGTTTGGAGTAATTCTCTTGGTAAGCAAAGCCATGTCCGTAAACCAGACATTTGAAGTTAGTGTCTCGTGCTGAGCAGCCATGAGTTGGATTCTATTGTCACGTAACAATAGTGTAAATACATGGAAAAATCATGAAAAAAATCATTGTTCCTCACCTGACATTTTCCGAAATCTTTTGACGCATTCATCCATCGAGGCGACGCTGTATGTAAGCAGAAAGAAACTATCTATAAGAGGCTAAGGCCCAGACATGGGGAATATTTACCTCGCCACTCGAAGACTCATCACGAGGTACAAACCTGCCAGCAAGGGTGTTGGTACCAGCTATTGTAGCTTTCTCATTATGCATTTCAATGGTTTGCGGACCAAACTGATGCACGCCAGGTGGAAGACCAAGGGAGATGATAGCGTCTGTTATGAGAACTAAACCTAAAGTAACGACAATCACAATAGAATCGTTTAGAGGATTGAGTTACAGAAAAAACCTTCATTACAATAACATCCAATAACAACAGCAGCGGCAACAACAACAGCAGCAGCAGCAGCAACAACAAAAGCAGCAACCGGAGCAGCAACAGCAGCAGCAACAACAGTAGCAAAAGCAGCAACAACAACAGCAGCAGCAACAACAGCAGCAGCAACCAGAGCAGCAACAGCAGCAGCAACCAGAGCAGCAACAGCAGCAGCAACAACAGCAACAACAACAGCAGCAGCAACCAGAGCAGCAACAACCAGAGGAGCAACAACTAGAGCAGCAACAACTTCAGCAGCAACAATAACCGCTTGCAGCAGAAGCAACAAAATAATCATCATGAACAACAGCATCAATAACAAGAGCAGCAGGAACCAACAAAGATAGCCAACAACAGCAGTATTAACAATAACGGCAACAAGAGCAGGTAACATATATGCCTACCTTTTGGATGTGATCTGTGTGCTATTTTAGTAGCCGCAGGATGTGTATGGATACCATCAGCTATCAGACCATAGAATATTGGCACAGGAATCTCGGTACTGGTGAGCAGCCCGACAATACCAGGATCACGATGATGGAACTAAACAAAACAGCCTGGAATTAGACTCTTCATTGACGAACAGACATTGTACGTTTTGTACGTTTTTATTGGTTCAAAGTGGAAACCCATTTGAGTGCTATTTGATACTGCCAAAAAGCAGAAAAAAATCTTGGGTGGATTTTTTTGCCACAGCTGTTAAAATACGTTAAATTTCAAAAAAGGTTGGCGAACTGAGGCTTTGTTGCTTACCAAGGCTGAAATGTATTATAGATCATATGTAAATAAAGCCAGCAGAGGAAAAAATTATTATGTGGTGAAAAACATGCGACCTATGTTTATGAAAATACCACTGAAATTGCATTCGCATCACCTATAATACATTTTGAGCTATGCATGCAACATGAGACAAAACCTTCTCCAATCTTTTTGAAATAGATGTATTAAATCGTGACTACCGTGGGAAATGCGTTTTTCATACTACTGTTAATTGTACAATAGTTTTTCCTCGCTTATATTTGTGCGATAACATTTTTCTGTCTGATGTAAGCGAGTAACTAGGAACAAAACAACATTTGCCAACAATACTTAATACGGATTTGATTCCTTTATTTAAGAACATCACTTACCGCTAACATGGCGTTAAATAAATGCGTTATAAATGTAGCACCTTTCACTGCAGCACGTTCTGCTATGGTTAAGTCTGCTGTTGAATGCCCTGTAAATAGTAACAACAACATACTCTATGAAAAATTCATAATTACATTAATAAAAGTATCACACACAGTCTGAAAAAGGACTATACTACTGAGCAAGCAATCAAGTAGGCACGATCATAAAAGAGGGTCCTGAAGAGATGCCAATAGGCCCTTTGCAGCTCAGTAATCACGTGCTGCTTAATTCACTGAGAGCAAATGAATGAACATCTTGATTCCCATGGGTGAAGTATACTGGTGAGCAAACAAACTTTCTACAACCTGTTTTGAGAGATCGTAATGAAACTGCATTTCGTAACACACTGGTTACACATCTTTTCATTCAGTTCTTTACAAGTAGGTAAAAAGAATCACCAATTTAAAATGAAATAAAAAAGTTTGCGGACGTTGTTTAAGGTTTTGATAAAATAACTAAGACTTACCAACAGAGACAACAATCTTTCTCTTTGCCAGCTTTGTAATGATATCCATATCTCCAGCCACCTCTGGGGCAATAGTAATAATGCTAACGTCGTCCAACGAGCCGTAAAAGTTCTCCAGATCTTTAATGTTAATATTTTCTAGGTTTTTTATCAAGTGTTCTTTGTGAGCACCTCGTTTGTCCGGGTTGATGAATGGCCCTTCAACGTGAAGCCCTATTTCAAATGAAAGATTTGATAGGCTAGGGTACATAAAGACCTTACAAATGTATTACATTGCAATTACTGTTACCAGGCAACTTAGAACAGTCAGACAAGAGAATTATTTAAAATGTAGAATGAAAACAATGCATTCCAACTTTGGGTAGGAGAAAACCACTACCACAGGAAACCCATAAAAGGCAGGAAAGTGATTGGTGGGGGCCGTCAATCACTGGATCATGTGATCATCATTTACTTACCAAGAACTGTAGCTCCATGAGCTCCTCCTGGAGTCCTTCTGATACTTGGGAGAACCTTGAATTGTGAAAATAGAAATGTTTGTTATTATTCTATTTAAATATAATGTTCATTATGTATGTTAAAGTGCCTACTCAATATTTTCAGCATCGATGTAACATGAGGTGAATAGTTGAATGGTAAGATATTTTTACATGATTTGATTGATGCATCTTGGAGATATCAAGGTTTATATTTCCAATATGTTAATGAGTGTGATGTCATAGGAGGCGTTATTAAATATACAAAACTCTTCTGAGGCAGTGAAACATCCTGTATAGAATGTCATTGCCTTACTCGGAGTTAATAGAAAGGTTTGTTTCCTTATATCAATAAGTGTTTCAATTTACAAATGATGACAAATAAACTTAAATACATGTACCTCCCTTGACATCATTTTTATTCATGGAAATGTTTTTTATTCGTGGAAGTTAAAAACCCAAGATATCTAGAATTAACTGTCCAGAATATAAAAAAATAATAGAGCTCTACAATGGTGGTGGTAGTGTTAATGATGATGGTGATGAAATAAGTGCACATGCCATTGTCTTTCATATTATCATCCTCACTACATGTTTACAGTAGTTGGGGCTTTTCCACATTCTAGAAAAAACATTTTGAAAATATTAAAGAGTGCTTGCATCATTGTCCCTTTATCACCATCCTCAAATTTGTTTGTTTATTCTTAAAGTCCCTATTGACATCGAAGATGATGATTGTTATAACTATTATCCTTACTGTTATAATCAACAGGTGTAAACTTAAAGTTGAGCAGCAAACATAGGAGTTATGTTGTACCTTTTTGTAGAGACTTTCTTCAGATGTGATAACAGTTGGGCAGAATGATGTACAGCCATGTTGAAGCAGACCTTTAGCAACCTTCATAACACCTTCTTTCATAACATCTGAAGGCGTGGAAAAATCTACCCCAAAACCACCTGAATATTAAATGAAAAAAACCACAATAATAAACAACTTTATTATATTATAAACAGCATTATTGCAAGTTAAATTCCTTAGCAGTGATTTCAGGAAAACAGAAAGCCGATTTCATTTAGTGACGTTACCCCCTGAGGTGCTGTGGTTTGATTCCTGGACACAGAGTCACATGTGAGCATTGTTTTGTTTTGTCTCTCCCTTGATTCATGGATTGTTCTCCAGATTGTCCTCCCTCTGCAAAACCATACCAATTTTCTAATTCCAATTTGATTGATAAGTAATTTTTACACTCTTATGCCTTTACTACTCCTGTGTGGATGGCTTAATGCCTAACAGGTTTACTAACCCAATCAATAAGGCAGTAAAACAGATCAAATTAGAATTCAGAAGTCAACTTTTTTTGGAGGGAGGATAGACCAAAAAACCTGGAGGAAAAACTCTTGAAGCTGAGGAGAGATCCAAAAAAAAAAACTTTTGAGGGCTCAAACCTCATTCACATTGGTGAGAGGCAGCATATTAGCAGTGCATGCCACCTGTGCTTCAGATCAGCCCAGAGAATATTTCAACATTTGATCTGCCGAGTTAGTCATTCCCTGACTTTGATCAGAGCAATGGCTGCTTTAGGGCTTGATCTGTGAGTTAGTCATGTCCTGACTTAGATCAAAGCAAACATTTTTTCAGGGTTTGACAAAATTATTTTTGGGGGGTTTGTTTTGTTTGTTTATCTGATCATGAGCTAGAGATTCAATGAAAATAAATCTTACCATTGATCTGTACATCTATGAAGCCAGGGGCAAGGATGAGTCCTCCACAATCAATCTCAACATCAGCTTGCATCTTCTCATGCCAAAACACTTCTCTTGGATCAAGGATTTTACCACTCCTGATCCATAAGTCTTCTCTAATAAGAGCACCATCGCGCAACAGCCGGCAATTGAAGAACTTGTATAATTTAGACATGATGAAAGCACTGAAGATAAATGGGATTGTAATAATTATTAAAAATTATTATGGATTCCTTTCATATTCTTATCATATATTGTTCATTATTTTTATACTGCACCAATAGCTATTGCCTTGTTATACTTACAACTATGTTACACTGCTATAGTTGTGTATTACTGTCGAATAACTTTACAAGCGAAATCAGCCATATTTTTTCGAGCCCCACAAGGAAATTGAGTGTTGTATAATAAATATTATTAACATATAATGGTTTGACACACAGTTTGATGCCCTCTTTTCTGGTGGCAGAACTTATTTATACATTTATACAACATGTTCCCATCTTATTTAAGGTGCGGCTTAACCCTGTTCCTGAATAAGATGCATCTTATTCAAAATTAAAACATTTTTTAAAACAAATTTTGTATTTTCTGTTCATGCTGTCACTTCACTTGTTATGTAAGATGCGCCTATTTAAGATGCGTCTTATCCCCCCCTCCTTCCGCATAAGTGGCCCTATTCTCTTGACCAATTTTTAACAATTTATACCCGGGGGGTACTCTTCTCAGTTTAGGGTAGGGATGTGCCGCTGAGCCCACTGAACCCTGACCCTGTTCCAGAGTAAGATCGCTGAAATTCATACCCTGTTCCAGAGCAAGATTGCTGAAAATCATACCCTGTTCCGGTATTGCAAAAATGGATACCATGTTTCAGAGAGGAGAGAGCATGATTTCATATACCCTGTTCCAGAGTGAGCGCGATTTTATATACCCTGTTCCAGAGTAGAAACGCTGAAAACCATACCTTGTTTGGCAGCACGTACTCATATAGTGAATATAGGGGAGTACCCCCCCCCCCCCGGGGAATTTATATTACAGTAGCTCAACTAAATGAAAGGTGAAGATGTCTTATAGGGAGTTCCCTGTTAAAGGAATATGGTGGTGAGTACAATTTGGTAGGACTCATTCATGAATGAATTCATGAACAGTTCTGATAAATATCCTTATTTAAGTGTCTAGTCGTTGTACACTTTCGCACTAATTGGGGACACTTTTCACTCACACACACTACCACTACATTCAGTATTTTTTGATCCAGGCATGATGAGCCTGAAAAAGAATGTTCACTTAAGTTAAAAAGAAATGCAAAGATATACAATAAAGGTACACTTCAAATTAAGTAAACAGATCATAAATGAAACACATCTGATCAAAAAAACACAAATGCATCGAGCCAGTCAAGTTCTGTTTTCTTATAAAAAAGGCAGCTCTATTACATGATGTAAAGCTCGTGATTAATGAAACTTCATCCGTATTCCCGTATTCTGAAACTGCGATCCAGACGTATTTTATCAGAGTAAAACACCAGTAACACCCGATCCGCGTACCACATGACACCCATTATGTCAGTTTTATGAAGTACCCTCGAGAGCCAATGAAAACAAGCTCTTACAAATACAATAAAAACCGCTTATTTATACCAAAAAAGCCTCAACTTTAAAGCCTCATAGACTTACCTTGGTATTAATTGTTGCTTAATACTAAACGAGCGTTGAAAAGAGCAATAAAATTGTATAAAAGCCGAGGTGATCGGCCCTAATAACCTAATGATCCGGCAGCCATATTGGATATGCGCCAGTAGTGTTTACAAACAGCGGTTATTCGCTGCCGATCAAAATATGTGATCCACACGTGTTTCAGAGAGAAGGGAAAAGATCGTAAAAATGAGCAAAAAGAGACAAGAAATATGGCAGGTTTGCGAGATCTGTGGTAGACTAGTGTATGTACGACATGTTGAAGATCATAAAACTCTATGTGATGGTCGTGGTATAGAGTTATTAGACAAGTACTGTTTCATTGAAGATGGTGTCTTGTATGGTAGAGTTGTGGACAGACAGGCAAAGCTCATTACCGGTAACAATTATTCAAGCTTTGTTGCTATATGTATTCTATCATTTTCTAAGCAAATAGTATTTATTACAAGGTTATTATTATATTGGGCATTTGTTGACTTTGGGTTACCTGTGTTGTTGTGTGTGTCATGAGAAGGGCTGGGCAGGGAAGCTGCTTTTATTCTAATACCCAGTTAATAAATACAAGTCTGCTTTATTTTCCAATCTAAGACTCTAACCCATTTTGACAGTGCTCTGCAGTCCTTGTATAATATTGTGTAATATTTTATGAAATATTTTCATACTATTCTGGGAAAGTTAGTGTACTCGTAGATGACATGTATTTTCTTTTATTATGATACAGACAGTAAATTCCCATTGCCATCCAGAGATGACATCATCTTACTGAACATTAATACAATGAGAACAGCCAAGATTTGCATTGGTGGAAAAGTCCTTTTGAAATCACAATCAAATTATGTATGTTCACATCTGTTTCTGTATGTAGAGGAGGCATCGCGTTACAGTAATTTGTTACACATTGTTTATACTGTGCCAATTTGCAATTCAAAATTCACCAAATATGTTGTTCATTATTGATATGAGGCATGAACTGGATCTGTGGCAAGGCATGAACTGGATCTGTGGCAAGGCAAGGCAAAGGCAAAGGCAATTTATTGTCACCATGTGCATGGATTGTGTAGTTCCAGAAACCCCCCCCCCCCCTCCTCACAGAGGAATTTGGAAATTCCAAGGGGTAGGGGTGTAGGGTCAGAAAAAGAACAAAATTGAATAGTTTGTACGGAAGAAAGTTTGAATTTCTGATGTGTGATAAATAACTAAAACAATGTACCATGCATGTACATGTAATCATATTTGTTTGTTGGTGTATGTTCAGTCCAGCTAATATCCAACCATTTCATATTGTTTAATTTCTTTTTACAGGCTGTCTGTCTTGCTTGGCCATCAAGTTCAATTTCACCTGAATGTAAGTACAACTTGTATCTGTTTATTTTATTGACTATGGGAGGGTGGGACAGGGTGTCAATCAAATTGTTTATCAAATCAAAACAACACAATCCAAAACAACAGCTGATGTTTGGAAATATCACCTGCCTTGCATTGTTTCATCAATGTGGTTATGAGTTATAGTTTTAAAGTATGGACGTTTTTTTATGATATCTTTTAGGTGTGGCACTTTCTTCTATATGTATCTTAAACTGCAAGGTGAGGAAAAAACCCGGGTTGTATAGTTTTCTTGATTATTTGCACAAGTCAGACAGTTAAGTTGCAAAATATATTCAAACATTTAGCCCCTCGTTTTTTATCTCTGCTGGTGCTGGCCAGCCCATGGTCATGCAAACCGGATTACCAGAACTCTGAGTAAATAAAAGGGCTAGCTTTTCCATATCTTTGTCTCTTTCTCTCCTCCTTTTATTTGCAACACTACAGTGTCAGATTTAAGCCAATGACAGTTTTACATTATTTTATTTTATAGTTGTCTTCAGGTGATCCCATCCAAGTTAGCAAACTAAATGGAATATGCATGCATGCTTCAAAGGTTGAACTCCAGTTATGGTAAGTCTCTTCAACCATGTATTTGCATGTGTTCATTGCTTCTTTATTAATACAAAATTTGTGTTAATGATAATATTTATCAGGTATTATCAAGAAGCAATGAACACATGCAAATACAGTTAATATATAGTTAATTGGAGTTCATTATTACAAAAACATTAAAAAACGTTTTGATGCAATTCAGCAACCAGGTGGAGTTTGAAGTAAACAAGTCATTCACGAATTACTGCCTACAGCAATTAGGTAAGTAATTATTAAATTCTTATTATTTAATATCTAAATATTATGTTACATAATTGTTAATAAAATAACTAAATATATATTAGTTAAATCATGTGCCCCTCTAACCCTTTATAAAAGAGTTCCAAGCAATAGAATTTAAAGTATAATAAAGTTTTAATGTGGAGCTATATATTGGCTGTCTAGGTAATGAGCCAATGCCCTTACAAATCATTCTGAGTTATAGGAGATTCCCCCCCCTTCCCTTTGATAGAATCTTAAACAAAATCCTATTGTTAGTTCTATATTGTGATATTTTTTTCAGATGGGCATCACATTTCCGAAGATGATTTTTTAGATGTCACATATTATGGTCAAGCAAGAAGGTTAAAGGTTTTAAATGTGTCGGGTCCAAAGAATACTACTTCATTTGTAACACTAAAAAAAGACAAAAGCTTTGGTATTGCGAATATGGAAAATAGAAAAACTGAATCAAACTGTGATGATAAAAGAACTTGTGGAGATGATTCTAGTCAAGAATTGAGTCAGCAACTGCTGTCTTTATCACTTAATGCTGCTACAATTTTGGATGGCAAAAATCAAAAGACTTCAAATGTTGATAACAGTAAACATTGCAAACTTAGCTCTAGTATGGAAACTGATAGTCTAACAGAGCAGAACAGGACCAATGAAAGTACTATACCTCATGATCAGCTCTATTATTATGTGTCATCTGATGAGACATTTTTGACTGTTGTCCCACATGGCACAACAAGAAGCTCTGATAAGACATCTAGGAATAAGCTGACTTTTAGTTCAATTGGTGGGCTTGGTGCACAAGTACAGGCTGTACGAGAGATGGTAGAAATGCCTCTAAAACACCCTGAATTGTTTTCTGCATATGGTGGGTACTTCTTAACATTACCATGTGAATCTGTATCTGTCCAAGATAATATTGTTTCGTAATACTTCTTAAGCATTGAGACAAAACCAGCTGCTGATACAAGTAGTTGAGAATGGGAAGCGTTAAATATAGACTGCGTCACACAGACTTTTTCTCGGACTTAACTGAGAAAAGTGCGGATGTGACGCAGGCTACGTTAAGCATTTAATGATAAAACATTGAATTTGGCTACCTGAGTTCCCATCTTCACTTTAAAAGCTTACAGAAAGGAAGAGTGGGTACTCCCCCCCCCCCCCCCCCCCCCATGACTAATAATGACAGAGTTTGCAGATATGTTGTGTAATACTTGTGGCTTTTGGATTATTGTCAGGTGTTCCACCTTCTCGTGGTGTCCTGCTGTATGGACCATCAGGTACTGGTAAAACCATGGTTGCACGTGCAGTAGCCAATGAAACAAGGGTGCACTTTATATGTATTAATGGTCCGGATATCTTAAGCAGGTGAGTCATTGATCAACCATAGCTAAACAAGGTACAGTATAGAATACTTTAGATTGTTTAATCGATTCGCGCACTCTTCACTCTCTTTAGAGTAAATGCTTTGTTAATGACGGAGATCATTTAGAGACCTTTAGCATCAGGTTTTCAGCAGAACTGCTAGGGATCACGCCCAGAAACACGCCCGTAAACACGGAGAAAAACACTCAGCATCAATGAAATTCAATATGGTGCCTCTTCCAGCAACAACTTCGTTATGACGCCTTCCTAAATGTCGAACGTTTGACGAAAAACGTCTGACGTTGAACTGCAGTTTGAGGTTTGTGGTACGTAGCAAGAACGTCATGCTAAAGGTTTCTTATCAGCTTTTACACGGGATGAACTGTCAGTAAACATACGCGTGTCGATCGGCTCACAGCTGTTGTTGATTTGACACCCCCATCTTGATCTTCCTTGAGCATTTTTACACCTGTACTTCCGTAAGAAATCTTTATAATCAAATGTATGAAAGCCGTGTTACTCAAGGCGCATTTCAAGAAAAGACAACGGACAAAATTCTACTCTTGCTGTCAATGGCCTTGGGTCACCCATGTATAAGTTGCGAAGCTGGGTTTTGTGAGCTGGCCCAGAACAATATATTTATGTGATTACAGGTACTACGGTGAGTCTGAAGCTCGTTTGAGGGAGATATTCAGCGAAGCAGAAGAACAAGCGCCGAGTATTGTTTTTATCGATGAGATCGATGCGCTGTGTCCACGACGAGACAAAGTGCAGAACGAATTTGAGAAACGAGTTGTTGCTACACTCCTGACGTTGATGGATGGTATGGACAAGGTGAGATACCTCATCTGGATTCAGGATCAAATGTCGCGAAGGGGAGATGAGTAAACCTCTTTACCTTTGGCGTGATGTTTATCCAGTTCAGACCACATGTCATTCCCTAGAGTATCATTTCTTTGTTCAACGATTGCGCACGAGGAAACACATGAATATGGATACGACTCAAACAAAGAATTTTATTCTCAAGGGGATTATAGGTGGTGTGAAATGATAAAACATTACGCCATAGGTAAAAAGGCCTGTTAAGAAGGAACCGCCATTTTCCCATTCTTTGTAGTTTATCAGTGATAAACTGCAATAGTCACGTGTATAAGAAAAAAACTTGAACCCTGTCTAAAACGTTCGTAATTATACTGGTTACACGTCGTTTAAGTTCCTTTCTATTCAACGCACCAACGCAGTCCCAACTATTAACTTTTGGCATTATCCGTTTTTGTAAAAATCAAGTGCAATCCTTTAAATTAAATTTTGGTTTCTGGATAAAAAATTGAGAAAAAAGGAAATTAAAAGTCACTAATGATGACTGAATACAATTAATTGGATAATGAATTGAAGCGGCACCGCCATTTTACGAGTCCCTTTTATCATTGCTAAGGTGTATTTTTTACGTCTTACCCTTTCTATTTTTTATGGCAAGGGCGTAGGTCACGTGATGGTTTTAGCAGCCACGAATCGACCTGACGCACTCGACCCAGCCCTTCGTCGGCCAGGTCGATTCGATAGGGAAATAGAAATAGGAATACCAAATGTAGCCAGCAGACGCGAGATAATTACAACTGTGTTAAGGAATGTACCAAACAGCCTACGAGACGACGAAATTACGAGGTATGTGTCTACGGGTCCTAAACATATTTAACGGGAAGGGAAGGGGCGACTTGAGATTGAGTAAAATCAATGCCTTTGGTCAGTCGGGCGACAGAATTTTTTTCCTTCGAGGACAACAAAAGGATAGTAAGCTAAACTAATGTTTTTCGAATTCCTAAGATCCTGTGTATATAGAACAAAATAAGTAGGTGGAGCGGTAACCCTGTATTACTTATGGAATTGTAATACTACTATAAAAAAACAATCAAAATGAAGTAATTTGGTGCGTGAAGACAATGCATTTTCACCACAATACCATTCCTATTTCCTTTACATCGAAGCTTTGCTGATACCTCGCATGGATACGTCGGAGCAGACTTGGCAGCTGTTTGTAAAGAGGCCGGGCTACTGGCTTTTAAGCGTTGCCTTGGTAACGAAAATCGTGGCAGTTCGCAAAATGAGAAGACCGAAGTTAAAGATGAACGAGTCAAGAATCAGTTACTCGTGACAAGTGAAGACATGAAGCTGGCGTTCAGGCAAGTTCGACCCAGTGCCATGAGAGAAGTAGCTCTTGACATCCCTAAGGTAAGCAAGGATGACAAGAAACATTTGCAACAACCCCCCTCCCCCATACACACACAAACACACACACACACACACACACACACACACACACACACACACACACACACACACACACACCCTTCCCCTAATAGGACACTGCCATTGTGGCGTCATGCATTTACCATCATTCTTGTTCAGTTATTTAGCACCAATTGTCTTACTATTCTCATGAGGGAAGACAAATTTGAATAAGAAAGAAATTCGCCAAGCATTTTCGTAGTGGTTCTAAAATGACGCCATCATGCAAACGGCCAATTAACTATAGAGTACCAAGTACAGAGTCGCATGTCACTTTTTTTTCTTCTTTTTGTTGCGTTTCCTTAGGTTCGTTGGAATGACGTTGGAGGAAACAAAATGATCAAGCAGAAACTAAGAGAGGCTGTCGAATGGCCTTTGAAACACCCAGAGGTAAAGAGAGAACTTCTCTGTTGATCTTCCTATAATTTTTTCGCAGATACACTTTGATTGTAAAACTAAATGCACTAGGCCTTATAAGCTGAAGCTGAAAAGGTCCACTAAAATACCAAAGGCATGATCTTGGATCAACTCGCCTCTTTTAGGGTACTTTTGATATGAAGATAATCCTTTCCCCACTCTTGACAGGCGTTCCATCGCATGGGTATACGCCCACCACGTGGTATTCTTATGTACGGGCCCCCTGGCTGCAGCAAGACCCTTATCGCCAGGGCGTTAGCTACTGAGACAGGACTAAACTTTATTGCTATTAAAGGACCTGAGCTGTTCAGTAAATGGGTTGGCGAGTCTGAGAAGGCAATACGAGAGGTAGGTCTTGTCTTTCTGTGCGTACAAATGCCCCCAAATATATGTTTTTAAAAAAATCCTTCAAATTTCATCGATACCATGAAACAACCTCTAGGTTGATCAGCTGAAGCAAGGCCACGGCTAGCTCGCAGATCGAATTAGAATCTAGCGTGTCAAATTTTGGGGGGCGAGGGGGGGGGGGGGGGGGGGGGGAGGGGGAAGAAAAGAAAAAACCTCGAATCACGGGAGAGACCTTATAAACTCTACTCACATGTGGTGCCAAACTGAGACCGGTCCTGGGGTAAGAGGCGAGTGTACTGCCGCACACCACCCTTGATTCCAATAATATTCCCATGATGTCTGTGATTCCATCCTAATCAGTATTGTTTTGTGGTTTTGGTATTAACCAGGTTTTCCGCAAGGCGCGCGCTGCAGCTCCTTCCATTGTATTCTTTGACGAGATTGATGCTGTTGCTGTACAGCGAGGTAGTGATGGTGATGGCCATGGATCGTCTGTGTCTGACCGAGTTCTAACCCAACTTTTGACAGAATTAGATGGCGTAGAAACACTCAAAGGTACTTAAAAACATTCGCTTGCTTTTCTTTATTCTGCTCTGCTCTGCTGTGCTCTATCCCTGAATTGTGATTATTGTTTGTCTTTTGTCTCAGATGTGATCTTGATAGCAGCAACCAATAGACCAGATATGATTGACAAGGCACTCATGAGGCCTGGCAGACTAGACAGAGTAATTTATGTACCTCTTCCTGACTGGGACACTCGAGAAGACATCATAAGAATTCACCTAAAGCGGACTCCCTGTGGTGACGATGTTAAAATCGAAGACTTGGGCGAAAGGACTGAGGGATACTCCGGAGCGGAGATTGCTGCCGTGTGCAAAGAAGCCGCATTGTCAGCACTAGAGGAAGACATCCAGGCGAAAGAAGTAAGGTGGAGACATTTTGAGAAAGCTCTTTCAGCCGTGAAACCAAGAATCAACATGGAAAGTACGAAATTTTATGACAAATTTCAGCAACGGATTGGAATTCATTCCATCTGAAAGAGTTTTTGAGCTAATGGATGAGTTTTTGGCACAAAAAAATATAGTGAAAACGTCCGTTAAACGATAGAAAAATGGAAAAATAAGACAACATGTACAAGAAACTACATTCTGAGAGGTAAATCGAGAATAAAATCCAGCTTTCGTTCAGATCAACGAAAGGCAAAATTCAAAATACATCTTATGTTTAGCAATGCAGCTATATTTTAATTCGATTATTTATAATTGAAAATCACATGAGGATCATGTGATTTATTTACAGAGCATTGTACATGGTTGCATATAAATATCTCAATTCATCGTTTACAAAGTACCTCACGGCGGCCATTTTGGCGGGACGTAATATTTTCTCATGCCCCCAACATGGCTACCATGGCTTTGTCAACTGCCTCTCTTTTTTTACACAAAGAAAGTCTTTTCAACTTTCTCGATCTTCGTTTTTTTATCTCTCTTGGATTTCCTTTTTCTTTCTATGGAACATTCCTCGCTTCCAGTACTTTCGCCACCACCAACTTTCGTGTAATCCTGGGGCGAGAGTTGCGCTGAATCGACTTCTGAGTCGCTGTTATCACTGCCTATGACAGTTCGAGTTCTGTTGGGTGACAGAGAGCGAGGATCGTTATTTTGCTTTGATCTGGGATTACAATCAGCACTCAAGGTTCTTCTCAGCCGATAATCGTCTTCGTCATCATCATAAGTCGAATAAGTTGTCTGTGATCGTAGCCGCACTTTACCTTTTCTCAGCAGTTCCCTGGTATTACTGTTTTCATTAGCGGCCCATATTTTGTCGAATTGTTTTACTGGTTTACGTTCAACTTCTTGTGTTTTATCAGGAACAAACATATCTGTAGCATCATCTGTATGATCTGTCTTGGTCTCAGGTATGGCGGATTCCTCGTCTTCAAAGCCTTTGTTGTCGGCACACAGCAAACTTGGTTCATCACTTGGGAAAGTTGGCTTCGATAACTCGTTTTCTTGTCGAATGTTGCTGTTATGATCAAGTTCTATTTTGACTTCTTCCTTGAACGGCATTTGCTCATCATTGACTCGGTCCTCATCATGTTGGTCAATCGGTTTTGCTTCATCTCCATTAACCTCCACCCACTTAGTTTCACTGTTAAGTTTCTTATCACTAGCAAAAACATCTTTATCATTGTCTTCAGCTTTCTTTTCATTCTCTTGGCTCTCTCCTATAACCTCTCGATGGGATTCCTTTGGGTCGAGAAGGTTGAGTGAAGACTGGGAAAGTCCTATTGTAGGCGGCCGCCTTGAGTGTGATGCACCAAATGAACTTGCCCTTCCACCGCCCAGATCCACTGTCAACAGATGCTGCAGCTATGAATAGACATATGAGAGTCCTTATAAAACATTCAATAGATATACATCTATAGTCAGTACATTTATGCATTCAACTTCAGTTTTAGATTATCTAAAGTCTGACTTAAAAACAAATGGTGGGGGTGTTGGTGGTTGTCATGGTGATGGCGATGACGGTGACGGTGGCGTTGATGAGGATGGTGGTCATGAAAATGGTGGTCGTGAAGATAGTGGTAATGAAGGTGGCGCTGGCGGTGGTGAAGATGGTGGTAATTTGAAGTGGTGATGCAGAAGAACATCGGCAACAACAAACTTTATTTTTCTTACTTCTTTCAAGTCTTTCTTGTGCTTGTTCTCTGTAGTTCCCTTTCGTTTCAACTTGGGAGTCACATCACACCAGACCGAATTGAGGATGCTCACTTCTCCAAGTTGTCTTTTAAGCTCGTTGTTTTCTTTCATCAGGCGAGACACCGCGTCATTCTCGCTGCTTGGAGTTTGCTTCATGCTTAATTCAACTATTTTTCTACAAAAAAAAAATTCTTCTTTTTTAAAATTTTAAGAAAATGAATGGTTTGGTTAGTATTTTGCTACTAGGTTCTCTTATCTTAGATTAGGGTTGTTATGAAGGCCTTTAAGGTCAAAAATCATGAATACCGCCAGAACAACTAAAATGAACTTCTCATGCTGACACATATATATTCTACCTAGAAAACGTCCCCAAAATTAAAACCATTGTTTTTGGCCTTTGGCTTTCTTGGATCAAAATAGCAAGTAAGAGCGTTGGTACCTTGCTTGGGGAGACCTAAATACTAGTCGGGAATGTTGGTCAGTGTCACTTAATCATAAAAGTAGATAAAAAAGGCTGGCGTGCGTGTTAGCTTCGCTTAAGGAATAGGTACAACCCTCCTGAATGGACCAACTTGGGCTTAACATTTTCCCATTTCGTATACTGATACATATTTATATGTCACTCAGAAGAAAGAAATGATACTCAAGGGACTGACACGTGGTAAGTCCGTGAAATGGGAAAACACTGGATTAGGTTTATTGTTTTTCTACGACTCACTTACCTGTTCAGTTCAGCATTTTCATACAACACCTTGCACATCTTTCCTGCCTCGATTATCTTAGACTGGCGCAGTCGATGTCTCAGGCTTTCGTTTTCCACCTTTAGATCTTCCACGTGACTGTCGTGTGTCATGTGGCCATTAGGTAGATAGGCCTCTGAGAAGGTGTTGCATCTTCTGTGTTGATTTGTTTGGTGGGACTTTGAATCTTCTTTGATGTTAAAACACGTATTTGATCGTATGGCAAGAGGTTTCCTTGTACATCTTGGCGTGTTATCAACACTGTTATCAACACTGTCTACATCGAACCTGTAAGATATGAAAGTTGATCATTTTAAAAATATTATCATTTAAAACTTTAAACAACAAGCATCTTTAGTATGAATTTGCTCAGCGTTCGCAGTCCGGGTGAGTCATGTAGTGGTGAAGCAAGGACCATGGAGCGCCCTAAAAAGTAGGGAGAGGGGGTGGGCTTAGTTTAGAAAATGTAGACGTTTAGACCAGTATGCGAAAGGTAAACCTTGTTATGGTTTTATACTGTTATGTCCATTTCAATAATGGAAATAATCTTGGATTTTGTAGAACAAATACAGTGTAGCAGACAGAAGTTCTTTTGCAGTCCATTCGTCTCTTTACGGTGCGGACGAAGGGCCAAGCATTCTGATTTTACTTTTAGTCTTTGTTAAAATTGTTAAAATTTCAGTTCTGGCGTAGATATATCTAAAGTCATTCTCGTTGAATTTTTTTCATGTTAGCACATGCCTTCGCGTTTAAGTTGTTTGATCTTTGGAAACTTAACTTGAATTTAAATCGAATCGGATTTACCACTTTAGGGTTGGAAGGAAAAACTATTAACAGGTTTTGCAACACACTTGATAAGGCTACTGATAGATCCAATTAGAATTGAAATTGATCTTTGTTATTCATGTTGAATTGTTTATTGAAATTGATCTTTGCTGAGGGATGAAAATATTTAATCTAATGTAATGATTTAAGGACTACCATACGTTGCCTTGCATCAGTTGCAGATGTTTGCCTGGTTTGGGGATTAGGTTGCACCTTACTAACCTGTTTTTATCGACCGGTCGCACAGTTGCGTTTAGAGCTTTTTGATCCCTGAGTTCCTTTTTGACCTTCGCCAAGTCAACCTGTAGACGCTGTATGGTGGCATTGAGAGCATCATTGGATGAGCGCTGTGCGGAACGATTGCTGTATTCCTTAGCAGCACGCATAACTGTGAGAGACTTTAGTTGAAGGAATTCTTCTGGATGTTTCTTCATTTTGCCAATCTGATGGTTAAGAAACAACTGAAAGACTAAGCAACATGCTCCAAAAGGTCATGCTGAACGCATAGTAAATGTAGACACTTTCAGACCGTAAACCTACGTAAAGTCAAACATCAAAAATCATAACACGGTTACGGTACGAATTGACAACATACTTTGAACCAATCATGACACGAGGTTTTTCTCCAATCAAATTTTTTGGGCGCTGCACTGTTACGAATCAAGCGTATCAAAAGATGCGAGCTCAATACGTTTCCAGTTACTTTTACCTTTGGAACAAAGATTAGGCACAAAGATATGGTCGTTGGCAGAATTAAGCACAAGGCCAAAACAGTCACGTGGGCGTCCCTATGGTCCGGGATCAGGAAGGTCAGCGGTACTCCGATGAACACAGCGAAAACGATGGTAAAAATACTCGTACAGATGAAATGGGAATCGTTTAGTGACTTGACCTTGACTTTACGCGTCTCCCAGGCAACAAAGCATCCAACCAATAGCATGAAACCTTTGTAGCCAAATATGACGTAATACCACGTGGTCATGGACTGGGAGTGACAGCACTCGTACTGAAAAAAGATCGCTTCGGAACTGTGGCTGTGTACCTGAGGGTAGAAGGATATTATTGTTTTAAACATGCCCAAACACATGCGGTTACATCAGACAGCATCAACACTGATGAATACGCCTTTTCAGCTTGGGTGCATTGTTTTAAAACTGTAGACCTAGGTTGTGTGATCTCTTCATCATCATCATCATCGTGTAGAATCTCCTCGGGGGTCATGGTGTGCGATGGCTTGCCGCGTAGGTCTGTGTCTCATACACGCTGTGATCTCTTAGCTTAGGGTAAATCACTATGCTCGTATCTTACCAAGAATTACCCGTAGTTATAGAATATTTTTTTTTCAAGGGAATGACACGTGGTCGTAAAAAGGAGAAAACATTGCGCTTCGCTTTTTTATCAGCTTGGCATCAACGGTTTTTACTTACCTTTCGAGTCGTGGTTTTCATATTGAGGGTGAATGGATCCAGTGCTGTCCATAGGCTAAACACAATGACATCAATCACTAGTAATATAAGAACCAGGCCAATCAGCTCACTGCATCCAAACATCTGAAATGGTCAAATTAGAGTCGGCCATTTAAAAAGTAGACCAGTAATTAGAAAGTATTCTCGATATAAGTGGCGTGCAATCCTTCCTACGAAAATAAAAGGACCCAAGATGTGACAGAATGTTGGTCGTTACAGTGTTATAAAAGAAGCCAAATCTGTAGTTGAACTCAACGTACCAACATGGTGGCAATGGCGTCAATTCTTCCATGGGGTGTTGAACAAAATTGACCAAAGCCTGGACTTTTGCTCCTATCATAAATGTTATTCCAATAGTAATCCTCTAACAAAAACACACCTTTTGCTTGGAATAAGCTTTGTTGAGTACTTGGTGGACCCTCCATGTCTTCGTAAACATGGCTCCAAACATCAGACTGTAGCCAATCCCAAGTAGAAACACTGTAATCTGAAGTAACATGAATTCAAACTAATATTATATCTTTTTGCTTGACTCATGAAACAGTAGCTGTACGAGTGCAAATGTTATATATCTTAGTGACATAATAGAAGGAAAAGATGGAAGCGGTTATTGGGAGTGAAGCCAGAAAGGGAGAAGAACTCGAGAAGAACTTGAGAAGGACTGGAGCTAATGAACGAGGGCGGACAAACAATTTTGTCGGATGAAATGACGATAGGATGTGTTCCTGATATAGCATGTCCAGGAATCATGGAGATTTGACACCTTATATACGAGACTATTGGTACTTACTGTGCACATATAAGGCAACAACTTTCCACTCAGGACACGACTGTCTAACAGTATTGAAAACACCGAAGCATAGATAAGGAGCGCTCCTACTATGATCACATTGTTCAAACAAGGGCTTGAAGACTTGATATAACTGGGAAGATATGAAAGATAATGTCTTTGCTTTGTCATAATAGATTCCTAGTTTCAATGGCGCAAAGCTGGCTTGTGCTTGCGTCATAATTTGTTCATTCGGTGGAAACTTTACTTGAACACTTTAGCTTGTGTTTGCACGTGTTTACGTGGCTCGTGAAGAAGATCAGGTATGGCACATTTACCTTCTGGTCCTCTTACTTTTCTAAACGCGTTCCGAATCATTGAGTAAGTCGATATTATAATACAATTCAAGTGTGTATGAGTATGTACACCCCTAACCACAGCAAAACGTTGGCTGTTAGGCAATCTTACCTGTTATGACGATACTTAATGTTAAAGGCGAGGAACAGCAGGGACAACAAGATACCACATGATGTCACTGTGATGATAAACCAGAACAGACTCCATGCGATGTATTCTGTTTGGTAAGCAATGTGCGGGGTGTCAGAAGGAGGGCCTGAACCTGGAGCAGGAAAGTTGCAGATGATGAGTGCTAGTGATGTTTGCAAAATTGTTGTATAAACTATGGTACTCGTAGAAGCAAACGAATGTACGGGTCTAGAGGCTTAGCTTTAGCTGCGGAAATTGTTGTGCTACAGGGACCGCGAAGGCTTAACATTAACTGCTGCACTGGAATGCGAGAGCCTCAATTTTAAACTTTTCAAGGGTGTGTTGGGGCATTGCTCTGGATCCTCAAGATTTGCCCCCTTTCCCTGTGCTACCAATGTAATGAAATTGACCATGAGTAACTAATTGCGCGCGGTTATCATGAGAGTGACCCACCTTGCCACATAACCTTGGATGTGTTGTTTTTAGTGATGCTTTTAATACTTGGTTCATAAACTGCTACTGTTAAATGTACTCCATCTGCAAATAGAGATTCGTGAATGACACAAGAGAAGGGGTAACTATACAAAGACGTAAAGGAATGGTTCATTTTCACTCCTAGGATAGGGCTTGTTTCCCTTGTGATCATAAACAAGTAAAAGTGACGAATCATAGAAAAAGGTTAAATTGAAGATGGAGAATCCTGTGAACGTATCCTTGATCTTGATGTGGTTGACAATTTTACAAAAATTGCATATCGTCTTACTTTGAAGTTGTTTAAGCCGAACAGGACCAACTCTGTCACCTTGCTTATTGAACTTTATATGGCCCTGATCGCGACAAACAAATTAGTGTCAATGGAGAAGAATTAAGGACTTTTACTTTATTAAGTTCTGTCATGAAAGCTAAGGCCGAAGGGTGTTCTGGGTAAACAGTTAATGTCACTAATAACATGCATATTGCAGTTCTTGAACATTGGTTCGAGTAACCAAACGAAGCAGCTTTGTCAGTTTTCACCCAAAACACCCCTCGGTCTTAGCGTCGATGTTTTAACCTTTTCACTCCGAAAACGTATTTTCAATTTGGTGTATACAGAAACCTCATGCAAAGACATTGTTACGGTCACGAGCATGGCTTCTAGAACAGTTTTCGTATGACTGTGAAAAAGTCGGTGCTGTATGCGTGCCTTGCCGTGACCATGATATTTCTTAAAATTTTGATTGGGGAATTTTTTTTCTCGGGCAATGTGATTGGTCTGGCAGTTCCGTGACCTTGGTGTGACTGTATCAACGCCGTGTTTATGCCGTGTTTCGGGCATTTGATTGTGGATGGAGAGTAAATTCTCGCGTAATGTGATTGGTCTGACGTATGCCTTGCTGTGTCACGACCGTGCTCGTGCCGTGAGGTTTTCACAGTCAAACGGAAACTGCTCTGTGGCGGATAGTACTTGCGCAAAGCGAGAGGAGCCTTACTTGATCCTCAGTTATACCTCACACTAATTCCTTGAAGCTTGCATGAGCTTTCAATATCAGAGTAAATGTCTCCGTGCAGGAAGCAGTAAAATACGCTCCCATGATAACTGAAGTACAAACTAATATGTAGAACGCTAACTAGCTCTCTGTCTATCATCAACGAATCATGTTACTGGCTTACCGTGACACCTTGGAATGACATGTCCTGAACTGAAGTTCGAATAATCTTTGCTATTTCTTTATTCTCGTAAGTAAAGCTATCAAGAGTCATGTTTTCTAGATGAAGTTTCTCTGCCGCTTTGTGCAACGAGAGGGCCATGACCCAGACTGCATCAAAGGCAAATGGGGCGTATGGATTGGAAGTACTAAATATGTTCCTTATGTCTTGAATTGTCTAGAAATACCAACAATTGAAGATCAATGTTTTAGTTTTAGGTCCCTGTGGACGACAATAATGCAGATCAGAATGATCGATTAAAAAAGGGCCATTGATCTTAATTGTGTAACAACTTGTTTCTTTGTTACTCTTTTTCTTTAATAGCTTTAGTTTCACCTTTTCTCTACTATAGTTTTGTTCAGTAAGAGATCGTCCAGTTTACCCAAGAACGTGAATGTCCTAACTTTTCAATAGATCCTTTCGGCCGCTCTACTTACTTCGAGCTCCTCGTTTTTTCCCAAGCACATGGCCCCGCTCTTAAATAGTCGCGCCACAACCCCTGCCCCGAGGGACACCAACAAAACACAAATGGACACTTAAGGAACAATACATTCCGTCACAATTGTATTATCAAGATTCTTTTAAAAAGAAGCAGCATCCATTGTATACATATTTGCTCAACCACTTACCAGACCAGATATACCAGGTTTGCCATTGGTCACAGGGTTCAAATGTTCAAAAGAGAAGTAGCCGCTTGTAGCACGTGTCAGTTGGTCTTGTGTACAATCAACTTGTTGGTCGTTCTTCAACCACCATTTATGGTTGTCATACCAGTCGAGTAGAAGCCATACGTACTTGGCACCATACATTCCAAGCTTGTATGCCTTGGGACGGAAAAAACACATCAGCGTCTGAATTATGCTCACGATATTGTTTAAGATGACATGGTAGTTTTGTTAAGCTTATGGATGGGGGTAATGATCATGTGATAACTGTATATAACTGTTGACATACGTGGGATGCTTATGACTGCAGTTGTGAACGAAAGCTGTGTAGCAAAACATGGGCGGATCTGATGTAGGAAGGACCCCCACACAGATGGGGAAAATATGTGATGTGCTGGCTCATCGGTTTGTCCTAGTCTTATAAATCAAGTCGTTGCCTTATGATAATAATGGTGACGACGTTGCTGTTGATAACATGCATATTTGCAAGTACAGTAGTATCATAGCATGCGATCGTACACGCTTGCTATAACTACTGAGCGTGTTACAACTTCAGGAGCAAAGCTTTAGGATTAAGCCTCCTGACTTACCTCACAGAACACTTGCCTTGCTTTATCTTCGTGGAACATACCCGCTATTATACGAGCATCTTTTTCCTAAAACAAAAAGGAGAATTCAGTCAACCACAAAAAGTACCCGACGTTTAATGGAAAACCCTGCCATTGTCAAAACTGCCAGGTAGAAAAACATTCCAGAAAATGTATTACCTTGAGTGCTCTGATTTCACTTTTAGAGTCTGTGGTAAAGCTTTCAGAAGCAACAATGGTGAAGTTTTGTTTTGCTAGTTCCTGGTGTAATTCAGCCATCATCTTTGTTCGATAAAAAGCAAAATATAGTAAAACACAAACTATCAAATAAAAAGGTCAATTCTGTCACATTAATAGTAAAGCCACAATAATGAACAATCAAAATATGTCATGATCTTTTCCATGTTTGGTCTATTTCCAATATTTGGAAGGCGTACGATTTTTCCAGTGTGCATGGTGGAGAACCCGTAATGCAGAGAACGAATGCTGACATGCAATCCGTATCATGGACTATCTAGAATCCAAGATTGAGTACCGAAACTCAAGTGAATTTGAACCGAATGTTGGTCTCACCTCGTTAAACTCACGTTCATTTTGAACCAGCGTAGCTATTCTATTCCACTTGTACAACTCAAAAAACTTCAGACTTGCTGCATTATAGGTAGACTGCGGTGCCACTACTCTGTACAATAGTGGATAGCGATCGTGATTTGAGAGCTCACTGGATGTAGATGCATATGAAACCTATAAAGAGAAATGGTCGCTTTTATAGACCCCTTGCAGCACGTCGCAATTGCAGCTTATTCATTCTTTTGTTTTGTCCTCCAAATTGAGCTTATTTGACGTCACATGCAAGGGGTCTATTACAAATATACGTTCCCTTCCCTTCTCATGCTCATTAATAATTCATGAGGAAACCAGCCAATCAATGGGCTATTTTTGGGTCACATGATGTTACTTGAAACCTGGTAAAGTCATGTGAAAGGAAATTCAGTCAGTCGGCTTCGCCTCGCACTGGTACTAATTGATTGGACTTGAAATCCCGTCCAGTCCTCATTCTCGGCTTTGAAATATTACTTGCAAACTTTATTCCCACTCTACCTACTTGAACTAAGTTCCACTGCCAAGCTGTTTGGGCCACAGATCGGGTCACAGATGAGCATCCAGCTCCAAAGAGCATTATTATAGGAGGTCTTCGCAAGATGTACTCAAACAACACCTGTGTACCGTAAGCTTCGTCGCACTAAAAAAAGCAAAGAAAATCAACGTTATGTTGGCAGTACCTGGCACAGCGCAATATCTATAAATGTTGGCCCTGATTATGCATTTCAGGTCGGAACCGATTCTTAATGGCTTGCTGTCTGATCGGCGTACTTAGAGATTGGTAAAATGGTGGCATGTTCACAGAAAATCTATTAAATTGTGATTGCATATGTCAAAGTAATTTCTATCAACCCAGCTCTTTATTTGCATAGTTTTAATCCACATACAAACAATCGGGTTGTTTAATAGACTTCCAATTTTGCAAACTATTCCTCCTATGACAGTATGTTTTGGATTTTTGGCCACAGCAACAATGAAATAGTTCTTTGTCTTTTTCACTTTTTTCTTTCTTTCATTCTTAGTCTCTAACAAAGTTTTTGTTCCTGTTTTTTATTCCCTACAATATCATCATTGATGTCAATCACCATTATCATTTTATTCATTTTCTTCTTCTTCAACCGCCAACTTCTCCCTTACTCTTGCAGACACCGTCTCCAAAATTACTACTTCTCATACAACATCTTTTTATGCCTTCGTAAGGGTTTCATTAAAGGTTTCTGTAATTAATTGGTATCTTCTCCAAATTGATGTCATCTTCACCATCATGATTATCTTCATTTAACTTCTCTTCTTCAAACGCTAAATTATTCCTTCGTCTTATAGGCCCGTCTCAAAAAATATCTTCTCATGCAACATCTTATTTATGCCTTAGTAAAAGGTTTCCATTATAGGTTTCTGTAATTGGTATTTACTACAAATCCGGTTTAAAGAAGATGTCTGAGTCGACCGTGACAAAGTACTCAAGAATTTTCGTTCACTCAACATGCTCATTCACAATATTTGTTGATGAAATATGAAATGTCCAAATCACAGACACAGTTAAAACCAAACACTACAAACTGAACAGTTCGCGTTCTGACAGTGTTGAACTTAAACAAACTTTTACACAAGGTAACCTTTACGTTTTCAAGCAAAACAACAGGGGGCTTTGCTTTTTCACGATGAAATTTTTGTATGTTGACAATTCAAACACAAATCAACATGCGTAACATTCCAAAGTTATTGAAATCGTTTGCAAAGATGGTTCCGTTTTTGAAGCACGAATGGGCTCTTTAGTACTGAATTGAATTGGATTCTGGATTACCTACGCCACTTGTAAATAAAAAAATGGATTAGGTGGGGCGTTATTTGTGACGCATTTGCAATACGGATAATCAAGTTTTGATCCACCATATATGAACTATATGAATTATCTAAAGCTGATCAGTATAAGCTCCTGTAGATAGAGAACCATCTCATGAGATTAAAGGACTCATTGGATAACACCGAGTCATAAGAGCAAACTTTACAAACTGATTGCAATAAGTATTGTCAAAAATCAGCAAGAATATTAAATAGTTAATCTTCAATGTGATACTATTAACAACTTTAAGTGAAACAGTTTGATCAATAATTTGGTACCTTCTAATTAAAAAATGCATTTGCCATCTACGTTATAGTACTGTTTCGCCTGGGGTGCGAGCAAGTCAACCTAGATGGTATGGTTCTCTCGTACGAGCTAACTTCAGACTCGGGATAGCTGTCAAAGTCGGTATGCTATCGTATTTACCTTAGTATCGTTGGGTAGCAAATAAAGCTGGTATTCTGGTAGTATATCAGTACGATTATTCACAATCTCCAATGCATTCTCACACACAAGCTGCAGTGAATCAATCGCATGGTGACTCCCGTGAGAGAACATCCCACCAAGGAAAAGCTTTGATCTTGTGCTGCGAACAGCGAGAAAATCCATACTAAAGAATACAAGAAGGTATATTAAAGCCTGTGGATGGCGATAGGTGTGTAGGAGCTTCATCTTTCGTAAAACTAATAAAGAGCTTTGTACATCTTTGTACTGACATTAAATGACTGCCATGATATGTCAAAACGCTCGCAGCGACACGGACAGCGTTGTTGCCCGCCTCATTTAATGCTAGCAACTTTCCTTTTTGTATACACTCACTAATTAACAAAGACCGTATCTCAAAACTAAGAGGGAAACACTCGACAAAGGTCAAGTCGCGGTAATCAAATTTGCTGTGCGTGGGTATGACGCTACAATGAGCACATTTCGAGTTATTTTAAAAGTTAATTATCCCTTTAATGTTTGCTCAAGGACACTTAGTTAAGCTTCTTGGGTATTATAAAAATGTCGCATGTCAATCAAAACAGTCTGCTTCTCTCTTAAATATTGAAAATCCTAAAGTGCCCCTAATGCCTAATCACAGACCTTATGTAAGTTGAAGATATATTCATTCAAATGCGAAAATCCAAATTTTTTTCGAAATTGGATGCATTCCTGATTTTTAAATGAGTTTTGAAAACGCGCCTTTTCATATAAGGACCGCGGGTAAGGGGGACTGGTGCGATACGTCATCGGGGTGATACGTTCCAAAAGTGAAAGACTTGCGCATTCTTCCAAGTTGGATTAACTCGTACAATAAGTAAAAGCTCAATATTTCGGCATATTTTCTTTCTTGAAACTTTTAAAAACAGCACTCTCGACCCACAAAAAAAAAAATGGTGTAGCACCCCGATAACGTAAGTCTATACAATTTTTCAGGCTTCTCGGACGCGGTACTGAATGAGAAATTTCGAGAGGAGTGGGCACGAGAATTTTGCCAACTTTTTCGTGCCGTAAAAAATCAGGAATTCGTTTGAAACGAGAAAAAAAAATTGAAAAACGCGTTTATGACAATGTGAGGATTTGTTCTAAATTGGTCTGTAATCAGGCACTAGAGGCACTTTAAAAGATCAATTCAGCGACGTTGATGACCATCGTATTTCCCGCCAACAATCGGAAAATTTGAAGTTTAAAATTAAGGTAATCTGAAATATTCGGAATACTAAAATGACTATAACCAACTGCATAATTATTAAGAAATTTTCGATCTAATTTTAGGTAATGAAAAATGCCAAAATTAATTAGTTTATCAGTTTGTGAGTTTGCCTCTACCTGATATTCCCACGTCTTCCGGGCCACGTCTTCCTCGGGAACCAGGGAGCTCAACCAGTCCGCCATTTCTCCATAGACTGGGATTTTCACTGGCTTTCATTTGACAAAAAAGTGAATACCCCGTTAATGCTAGTCTCCTCAGCAGTCGTTCTTAGTGTCGCTCAGTAGCGTTACACGGACCGACACTGAGAACGGCTGCAAAAGGCAAAAGGGAATAAGAAATCCGATTTCCCCAGATAAGAGTCTTTATACCAGGCGCTGAATCGATAGGCTCGGCTAAATGAAACACAGGAACCCCATCCAACAAAAAGGAAGCCAAGTAAGGAGGTACCCATTGTTTGTCTAGGAAAGTGTTTCTGCATTCAGTACTGCTAAAATACTTCATATTGCCTATGGAAATGGAAGAAAAGCGTCCAATTGATGTAAGTGAAAATGTATTGGACATGTTTATTCTTTTATTTTATGAAATATTTTAGAGGGAATCGAAAGCGAAAGCGGGAAAACGTCAACTTTTCTGTCGCTCCGTGTTCTTGATTTTCTGATCTGCTCTTATTTTGATAAAACTTTATAAAAGATGCATTAATCATTGCTAAATAAGCAGCTAAATGATCAGTATTTGGACTGTGAGGAGCCATGGCTGTGATTCCTAAGACTAGATAGGGAATTATATAAAAAATACATTCAATGTTTAAGGCAAACAATACAATATTTTAGTTAATATGTTACTGTTCTAATGGTGTTTTTAAATATATTTAGCATATATTAAAACAACCAAAAGCAGCTTTTTGTGAACGGACAATATTTAAACTGTATTGCCGTGTTTTTTGAAAATCTTCTGCATATAAATATCTCCCTTAAAGCATATAAACTTCATGCCTTTTTCCCTAGCTTTAACTGTAACTTGTCCTTGCAAGACATGCAAATTCATAGTCACCTCATCATAATTCGATTCCTTTTATTCAGTGACTTCAGTGAATCTTATTTTTCTCACTTCAGTGAACACCGTATCAACGATCTATCGTAGGTTTAGGAGTTGCTTATAATTTTAAACATTGCGTTACTACAAGTTTACATATTATTACGATAACTAGTATAGCTTTCTGTGAACATGTTAGTGACTGAGGGGAATATTGAGAATAATATGTGAAAGCTAAAATGTTAACAGCTGTACGTAGTTGTTATTGTCTCAGATGATCAGAAATATAAATAGCTTATATTGGAAGAAAAAAGAAAAAGGAAAAACTGAATTAAATAAGTGGGATTATAAGGATGGATTTTTTCAAGCAAGAAGTTCTAGTCCTAGGGAAAAAATTGAAATTTGGAAAAAACCTTTTTCTTAAGAACATATAATATTACTCAGATGATCTGCTTCATTGCCTTGCCATTTTATTTGCTTTTGGTTTATGAATTAATCATGGTTTTTAGGGTTTTCTGAGAATATGACTGCAAATGGCCTTATGGCAGTAATCAGTGTTGAAGCAAGGTTGACTAGTGGTTTTTGCTACATTAGAAAACTCATTAATAATTACATGAAGAAAACACAATAGAAATCATGACCATGAAGGTGATTTTATATCTGATAAAGATTCGTCTTCATTTGCATAAACTTTAACTTGGATTTTCTCTATCAAACTTGGTTCATTTCGTAAAAAAATCGGTACACAATGAGAACAAACATCATAAGTTTTCTAAGCCGTTCAATAATCTCGCAGATCGTGGTTTATCGGGTCTAAAACCACTCGGCTGCGCCTCGTGTTTTATACCCGATAAAACACTACTGCTCGTTTATTTGATACAAAATCGTGATTTGAATTTTTTTGAATGTAAAATTGATCTCTAAATAAATCAAAATAATTCAATAAATAATAATAAATATTCTTTTAAATCCCCAAATTAGAAATTGTCCAGTCAAATCTTTGCCCTCTTGGTCATTTTGGAGAGCAGTGTTATTGTTTAGCCAGAAACGAGATATGATTGAACTAAAAATAATTTGGCTGTTCATCATATGACTTGCAACTGACTGCATGACCATCATTTTAACCCTGTGAATCCAAAACTTGTTCCTTAAGGATGTTTATGGGCAAAAGATTCCATTGTCAGATTTTTTTAAACATTTTGCACGATGAAAGAATATCATACTAGAAGTAAAATAAACAAATAAAACATGGGGGTCTCCGACTTCATTTAGCCATCAGAATACGGTAAAAACACGGCAGCAACATAAACATGGAAAGCTGTCAAAAATTAGTAATGTTTTACTGAAAAAATAATTTGATCGTCCCCATTTTTCACAGAAGATTAGAAAATAGCCAAATAATTAACTAGTTAGCATTTTGAAATTTGTGTTAAAAATTAGAAATATAAAATGTTATTGTGCTATGTGTGGACTGGAAGCCTTCGCGTTACATGAAATTCTATTCTAATTATATACACAAAATATGTAATTTGGATTTGATCCCATTGTCAATTTTTTCATATTTTTCCTCTAAAGTTAGGTATCATAAAGTACTTTCAAAAAGCAAAATAAAATAGGGGGTGGTAGACTTCGTTTTAGAGCTATACAAGATTAAGGACCTTTTTATGATTTTTTGTTTATCAAAACCTTGGAATGACATCATTACAATGAGCGCACGCTCACTAAATTCATGCATATGAATTTATATATCATATAAATGAAATAGCATGTTCGCCCGGAATAACCTCGTTCCCAAGCACCATAACTTATCTATATTTCTATATCTTCATGTATTTCATTAGTGCCATGGGGTCCACATATTCTCAAATTCATGCATAGAAAGGATGTGCTCAAACAATGCCCATGAACGTCGTTAATGGTCACTGAAGTATGCGTCTAATCGGGTTGATACGTATGCAATCATTGTTTATTATTTTACATCTATTTGATATTTGCTAAATTTATACTTCAATATTTATTTATAGAAATATTATAATGCTAAAGTTGAGAAATGTGAAATTTCATTTTGTTGCAAGAATGAAGTTATTTTTACTTAATGAAAAGGCAACAAGGAAAGAATTAAATTCCTTTTTTTAGCTTCTAAATTTGCTTTCATTATTAATAATTTTATAGTACACTCAACAAAATTACTCAACTCTGATTGGTCGAGAGGAGTACAATTATAGCGTTAATTGTACTCCGTTGGAGTACCGAATTAAGTCGCTATGGCAACACGGCCAAAATAATGTCAAAACAATTATTTTCTATCATTTTGTACTTAAAAAACATAAATAAAATTTTAAAGCCGTAAGAACTAATCTTTTTTATGCATTTCAGCTGCGCGATGGACTGAAAATCGGCCGCCAAATAGATAAAGATGAACGGCATTGCTTCGCATTTTTTACTGAAATTTTGTTGAGTGAACTATAAACAAAAAATCGCATGATCTTCTCATACAATTTGGAATTAATAGACACTCGTAATGTTTTGAAAGTTCTTTAATTGCACTCACCTAAAGGCACGTGCAATTATAAGAACTTTCAAAACATTACTCATGTCTATTAATTTCCAAATTGTACTCGAGATCGTGCGATTTCCTATACATATAATATATATGGCTTGTCATTGTCCTTGAATCACCAACTGATAAATCTTTTAGACTCATTCGGATCACATGAATTTGATTTTTTCCTTTTATAAGACATTAGTGATAAAACTCCAGCATAACGTATAAGGAATTTTTATGCAAGCCATTTCATTGTTGTATACGTAATATACCTAATTGCTCCTCGCTTAAAAGCCGAGTGCAACTCTAGCTTCTTGAGTGTTTAAGCAACCTCCCAAGTGTTTCACAATATATGCCCAACTAAGCATTGTTCATTGCTTTTATGACAGTAAAACCGTAAAACAAATATTTGCTTATAAAAAAAAAAAAATTTGTGGTAACGAAATCCTCAGTACATAGTGCACGCTACTCAATCTTGTCAGTGTGCACCATCCATTTCTGGATGCAGTCTCACACCTGCTAATTAACCAATCAGGGCACGCATTATATCTTGGCTATGTTATAAATGAAACTTACCGGTAATAAACATCTTCATGATTTTACCCCTTATTTCAATTCTTATTCACAAGCATTGAACAAATAATAGCTAACCAAATCATTCTGTTGTCGTTGTAAAATTTGTTTTAGGATGTGGAAGCTGGCAATGCTGAAGGTAATTCAGCTCCACCTTCTTACGGCACTGGGGGATATACTGAACCTCCAACTTACCAGCAAGCTACAGGTACAGTATGTTATACTTACTATACCAGAAATTAGTACTCTTCTTTCCTTTTTTTTTTTTAATATATATAAACCAATGAAATGACTAGCCAATGTATTTGCATTATAATGAAAAGAGATAACAGATTAACCCTATTGAGAATATCTCCTAAGATCAAATTGGATTTTAGGAATGTTGATTTTTGAAGACTGAGGGAGGAAAACCCTCGAAGCGAGGGAAAGAATCAACAAAAAACTTAACTTACATATGACATCAAATAAATAGAGTCTGGGAATCAAACCTTGAGAATGGAAAAATCTCACCACTACACCGCCAATATTTCTCTGAGTTTATTAAGTTGACTTTGCTAAGAGGGTCAGGAAAGGCAGTAGCTGTAAAACTTAAAAGGGTTTTAATTGAATTGTTACATTAAACAAAGAAAAGAAGAAGAAAAAGAGAATAGAAAAACCAGGAGAAAGGGGGGTCTGTGTGTCTGTAACGCAGGAAGAAAAAGGATTTATACAGGGTTGATATAATGCAGCCTTTTACCTTGATTGTAAAAAACAAATTTTGTAGTATGTACATGTAATAAGCCAATCCATAGTGGCTTTGTTGTGTTAATTTATACAATAATAATCCTGTTGTTAACCATTTAATAATTATAGTATGTAAACTATATTTTTATGGCAATTGAGTATTTTGCTTCACAAAACTTGAAAGAGTGGTTCTATCCAATATCGAAACACCTCGACATCAGAATCCTTAACTGCATCTCATTTTTTTAGTATTTGCTTGGATATGGTATGGAACACTCTTCCAAGGCTTTGAAATAGTTATTAATAACACATGTATATCACATATGAAAATTGTGTGTACATAAAAACATTTTACATAGTAACTGCAATTAAACCTTAGATATCAGAAAAGATTGTTGAAATAAAAATTAAGAAACATTCATTTTGGATAAAAAATTTCAGAGCAAAGCTATATATACGCACTTTATGTTTTTATAAACTAAATAGGCATGAGCAGTGGCATTTCCATAGACTCCCCCCACTCCCCCCCCCATAACTCAATCTCATTGGTAATGTTATGTTAATGTGGTTTTCGTGGAGGGAGGTAGCCACAGAACCCAAAGAAAAACCCCCAAAAGCACAACAAACACTAGCTAGTATTCCCTTAAAAATTAATGGAATTTAGCAGTAGCATTTCCATAGTGGCTTTTTCCATTTAGAATTCTAGGGGTAGCCCCCCTCCCATTTTTTCCCTTCTCCCGTACAGTCTTGTCCAATCTTAGCCCCCCCCCCCCAACTTCTTCTCATACTAGTCTCATAAATTTTCCAATCTTAGTCCTTTAGCTATTTCAAAAAAGGTACTTGGCGAAGGTTTTATTGCATGTTCCATTCCAAGGTCAAATGAACCTTGGGCAATGATATGGAATTTTTCCAAACTTTGTCTGTGTGTTTTTCTAGTTATTTTTTCTGTGCTGACATTACATTGTACTTACACATGAATATCATATATTTCACGCTTTTTAAAAAAAAAAAATGCAACACAGAGCATGCAACAAGTAGCAAAACCTTCACCTGAACCTTATTTGAAAAAGCTGTTTATTGAAATTCATAGATATAGAGTTAACTTCTAGACGTCAAGTTTATGTAGTGATGTAGAAATATATCAATATTAAAATTAATCAAAAACATAATTATTAAAAAATTACTACTGTACGTATACCAAGTCCTTAGAGTATTTTAGGTTCATTTTTGCAATGTTATTTATGAAAACAATATGTTAATAATTTAATCATATATGTTAATAATTTAATCATATATGTTAATAATTTAATAAATTTTGATAAAGTTCTTAACATTTCTGTTTTATTCAGTTTATTTTCATTTCAACCTTTTATCTAATATCATAGGTCCAAGTAACACAAATACTTGTGACAATGAGCAATTAGTTGATTCAGAAGATGGTGTGCATATTCATGGTACAGTATATGTCTAGTAAATGAATATAAAAACCAACCTTCTTACTCATACCTTCTTGGCTTTCTGTATGGTCTGAAGTTTAATATTCTGTTGTTTTTCACTATAAACTTGGAAATATTTAATGTTTTTAAGCTACTTAATATACACACTGTGTTGTATAAAGCAAAGTTTTAATACTTTTAGATAATTTTAAAAGTGTTTCATATGGTTAATATAAAGGCTTACATATAAGGTAAGTTCTTAAACTTGTAATATCGATCTTTAACAGTTGATTCATAAAATTGTAAGGTATTATTAAAATATTATCATTCGTCTTCCTTAGAACACAATTTCAATTTTTTTTAAATTCATATAATGTTAATAAGAGGCAAGCTGTGTTATAATAGATTTTGTATGAGTGGGAATGACTATGGTGCTGATGTATGTGCTTATGTACAACATGGTACAGCTCTCCATTACAATAAAATTGGCTGTCTTATTGCGTTTGATTAAATCATCCAGTTACAACACATAGGTTTATGCCTATGATAAGATACAGTGCAGCTGATCATCAGGTACAACTATTTTGTGAATTGGGAGTATCATGTTTTGATTCTCACTCATAGAAAACATGCATGCACTTTATCTAATCTGTTTTCTATCTCTTTATTAATATTATACTAGATACCAGTATTTATTGTTGTCACAGGGCTAAAAATAACAGCCGGACAATTGCCAGTCATGACGACTGGCCAAATTTACTTTTTAGCAGAGCCAAACCTCATTTCTGGCTCAACCTTATTGAACAAAATGACCTGCAAGGCAAGGATTTGACCAAACAAGTTTCAATTCTAGCCAGACAATGTACAATGACTGGCCGGGAATATTTTAGGCCCTGTTGTCAGAGTAGTATGAGATTAGTATGCAATGTGACCCCAAAATCGATGTCAGTAAGGCAAAATCATACCACCTTCCTACTTTCAACCTATCCATCTATACCCTACCCCTATCAAGTCCCTACCAAGTCCCTATCGATTACCTACTGATACCCTACTGGTACCCTTCTGACACCAATTTATGGGTCATTATACTGTTAGACTGTCATAGTGTATTTTGGGCTGAATATCAAAACCATTTATCAAAACCCTAAAGTAACTGATAATTGGTGCTGTCAATGCCTTAGTTAAAAATATCTGCAGTGATAAATTAGATCTTTGATAATGTATGGCTTAATGGATTTATAACCAAACACATGGAAATCCTGTCTTATTTAGTCTCGATTTCTTAGCACCCAGTTATCATAATAATGCTATTACTTAGATGCTTTTCTTACCAAGGAGCTAAGGCAAGGATTTCTCTCCAGATCAATCCATGGTTTAAATATTTTTTTAGTTTTGTTTTTGTAATTTGTTTCCAAATATTTATTACTTGAGTCTCCTAAAGGAAATCTTTCTCAATGACTATAAACTGCAGTAGCTATCATTAGGCCTAGGAGATCGAGACTTGTGTAAAAGGGAGTCAGGAGTGACTTTTATCAAAAGTCTCAGGGACAGGTCCAGGAAATTCTGGAGAGGGCAATCTTAACAAAGTATGTTGCAATGACTTATTAGGGTAGAGCAAATTGTTCAACAGGGTTGACCAATGCTTTGGCTTTCTCCTAAATTATGGCTTGAGTGCCATTGATTCATTTTGCCGGAGCTAAGATTGGACCCTAAGTTGGGAGGTGTTAAGAGGGGCTGTCTAATTATCCACTTTCACTTTATTAAATTAATAGAAACATTCATTTGTTATTTATTTGGTATATATCGTGTTTGTCTTTTTTCCCCACCATGATTATCATGAATAATCAATTAAAGATAGAATGAATAGTACATGAATGCTTTCTTTTGTGTCCTATTTCAGAGCCTCCGCCATCGTACCAGTCATTGTTTGGTGAAATCAAAGAAGCAAGACAATCTGCCAGCTCAGTGTTTGATTTTCTCAAGAAACTCCTCATACTTCTCATTGGAACCAGTAAGTATTTAACCAGAACAAAAAGAAGTCTCCTTCACATACATCAAAAGTCCCACTGTACTGAAATAGGCTTCTATTGAATTGTGAGATACAATCTCTACTTTCTCCACTTTACTGAATCGGCCTCCTTCAGAGCTATGTTTTGAGAAAACATTTCTTATGTATCATGCAATTAGAGGTAAGGAGAGAAGCTAATGCAACCTAGGTCATAGAGAACTCTAGTAGGTCTGAAAGTGTTCACCAAAAGTCTGCCCAAGGAGCTTTCACTCTTGCTCCAAACCGGGGAGTAGTCTTGGTGTGGTCCAGGGGTTCTAGTACCATTTTTTATCATCCATACATACTAAGCCTTTCGAAAAGAAAAAAAAAACACATGACAAAGATTTTCCTTGGATGTTAGGGAAGGTTCGTTTTTTATGGGGGGAGGGGGAGGGGGCTTGGGGTTCAGAGGGGAAGGGAGTCATCAGTAAAAAATTGAAACTTAATGGTGGCAGGTCAAACCTTTATGATGAAAGCTGTTTCCTAGTTGAATAAATAAGAGGGTCATGAATTTCTAACAGAGTGAAAGGGGAAGTGCTATAACCATTTTCAAATGACTTTTGATAAAAGTCATTTTTAAATAGTTTACTGTGAATCTCCCTGCTTCCCCCCCCCCCCCCCCCCCCCCCACAAAAGAAACTTCCCTTCCCTTACTGATCTTGTCTTCCTCGATCTTGTACTTTTTCTGAGTCAAAGATCTTAATGACTTTTTTATTTTAGTTGGTTGCACAATTGCCCTTGGAATCATAATGGCAATTCCTATTTCCATGATTGCAATAGGTAAGTACATGTACCTGTGTTTATTATATTAGATTAAATTTATCGTCTAGAATTCTGTTTTTATTTTTATTTATTTTATTTTTCATGTTTCTGTGTTAATGTTTTATTCTGCACTATTCTTATTATATAGCTGATTAAGCAGTTACTCCCTATTACCCTATACCTACTAATGGTCTATCATAAATCCTGCGCTCTGATTGGCTGGGCTACTTATGGTCTACTAGTGATGGAACACTAGTAGCAAAAATTGCCGGGTTTTTTTAAAAAAATTGTATTTATTTATTTATTTATTTATTTATTTATTTTATTTATTTATTTATTTATTTATTGTATCCTTTTTTTTTTGGTCTCTTGGTTTATTGACACATAGCCCATTCGGGCTGCCGATCTAATTGTTAAATAGACCTTTCACAAATTCACTTGACTGACCACGAAACAAGTGCTTCAAGAGTAGATCGAATGATTGATTCATCGATTGATTGACTTTGCTCGTTAATCTCTTTATAGGAGCAACGTACAAACATGACTGTCCAACTGAGAGATACATCCCAATCTATCTCATTGTTGGAGGCTCATTTGGCATCGTACGTAACTTCATATCCTTATGCAAAAGAGCTAAAAGAGATCAGGATGACGAGTCTGAATCAAAACAGAGTCCAATCTTGTCCATTCTCGATTGCTTCCTCTTCGCTTGGTTCATAGCTGGTAATGTTTGGATCTACTCAAACTACAAACCAAGTTTTGAAAAAAGTTCAGGAGATAGATATTGCGATAAGACACTGTATCTTTTCGCATTTTGGTTAACTAATGCCACTTACATACTTATAGGTGTGACATGTCTATGTATGTGTTGCGCTGGGGTGTGTGCTGCTGTCATGGGCTAGAATGATGGCCAAATAATATCAGAGCATACTAGTTAACTAGTTTGATTACGATCAGAGTTAACTATAAGTAAAATGGATGAGAATTGGAAGCACTCAAATATAAACAGCACAAATTGATGAAGAATAACCTTGTTCCCTTCTTGGCGAAGTTAGAATATACTCTATAGTAAGTAGATGATAAGAATAAGTAATGTCAGATTCGAGTTTCACAGTGCACGTAAATGAAAGAGAAAAAAATTCTAAAGAGTGATCATGAAAAATAAGTTAAGAAGTAAAAGGAATCAAGGGAAAACTGCAGGTTGTAAGAATAATGATCTTGGGTACCCGTAAAGTGTAATTTATCATACGTACGTATTAGTATAATATTGGGTTATATATGCACAAGAGAATATTAAGTACTTCATATTCTCTTGGTATGCACTAGAAGAAGAAAAAACAAGGAAGTTGGTCCAGATTTTTTCATATTTCGAGCGCAAAAGTTATAGTTCAACTTAAATAGTTCTAGAGTATGATCAGTTCGAAATGTGTCAAATGGAAATCTTATTGGCATTTCTTTACTTTCACATCGAAATTATGCTTTAGTTTTTGGTTGGTCGGTCGGCCGTTCGTTCATTGGCGGTTCGTTCGTTTGTTCGTTCGTTCGTTTGTTCGTTCGTTCGTTCGTTGGCGGTTCGTTCGTTTGTTCGTTCCTTCGTTCATTCATTCGTCTCCATTCGTCCGTTTGCTCATTTGTGCGTTTGTTTTTAAGGGGGTTCACCAAATATCGACGAACTTTTTTGGAAGGTTTTTCGAATTATTCATGCCACATGTTTTAAAGTAACAGACTCTCTTCAAATGCCTTTTGACAACACGAGAATCCCCTGAGAGCCCCTGATGTATCTTCCCGGCCATGGATCTTTCTAACTAACAAACTGTACTTGGAGTACTGCCTGGCAAAACGCCGTCCCCTAGTTTCAAATTCCTGTATTTAACTTCATGACCATCACTGACAGAAACCCTTGAAACCTGGATACGCCCCTGTTAAGACCTCTTCCAATGTTAGTGTTTTCTTTTTGTTTTATGCTTATTTTAAAACAGTAAGTCAAAGCAGGCGTTCTTGTGGGTTTGGGGAAAACTTGGGTTGTGGGGGAACTTTGGAGTTTGGGGGGGGGGGGGGGGGGGGAAACCTGGGTTTTGGGGGAAATTTGGAAGTTTGGAACGAGCGAGAATTGAAACCTAGCAAAAAAGAAGCGAAGGGGAATGCCTAGGTCTTTTTTTTCTAGGTCCAATTTTTCTCGCGGGCTCGTAGCTAAAACAAGAATCCCAAACTGGCCCCGATTTTTCCTCAAAACCAACACAAGAACTAATTCTTGATCTTTTACCAGGATTTGAAGTTTCCCATGATCCTCAGCGATCTCAGCTTGTAGAGTTTTATTGACTAACTTTATGGAAATCAGTATGTTTAATATATAACTATACATATACATATGAGTCTGTAGTCTTCAAAAAAACCGGTATGCAATGAATAAGAAGGACTATTGGTACATAAATATATTCCGGCCTACACTCATAAAAAAAACAGTACATGCCAAGCAAGCTATTTCAGTGTCTTGTTCGTCTAACGCGTAACGGTTAAGACATATCTACCGCCTAAGGCGCAAATCATAATGAAGATGTGAAGTGAGTAAATGCATAGATAGATAAATAGCAGTAGAACTTCAGTTAAAACGATATGCTTAGTGCCAATATTTCGTGATACTGTATCATTAGAAAACAATAAATATCCATTAAATCACTTAGACTAGCAAAGCCGCCCACCTTTCCCAGAGCAGAGTCGATCTCTCTTCTTTCTCGACCTTCTTTGGGCGAAGGAAAATAGTCCCTGCTGCGGGAAAGCCACCTTTAATAAATAACGCGTGAAAATAGTCATAGAAAAGTGTACATTATACCCATCAAGATGATTGTATGATCTATGTAATATTAAACACAATAATTAAATGCACATTAGTGTCTTGATTTTTATTGATGTACAGTCTTAAAAATGCGAAATTTGTTTTAGTTGATCGTCATTTAATCGCCAAGCAGCTTGTAGTTCTATTGAAAAAAGAAAACGAAGTGATGGTTGAGACATTATAACATCACGATGACAATGTTAGGTTTATAAACACCTAGAGTGAATTTAGCTCGCTATTATTTTACGTTTTCATCTGTCGTAGGCTATAACGTCAGTATTGAGAACAACATTCCTCTTTTTTCGATAAATGGAAAATATCGACATTTCCACGGTAATTAAGCCCCACCCACGGCACTCGGCCAACATAGCCGGAAGAGAATCTAATGCCCGACGACTGATCACTTCGAACATTCTGTATACTACCTGTCATTTTCTGCCGGAAAAATCTTCCGTATTTTTCTACTTATCCTGAATCGGAATATCACGCCATTATGCATCTTTTTCAATAAACTTCATCGTCACTAAGGCGATAGCGATAGGTCATTTCAACATGGATATGCTTTCGTTGAATACAAAGAAATTGAATCAGTCTCAACACATAATATAGGGTCCATGTTCTCCCAGCTATTCTTCAAGATCTTGGAATGACCTATTTCCATATCGCTTTTCTCCTATTGCCCATAGCCTTTGGCGATAACAAAGTTACGTTGTTTGGAATAGGCGTAATTCAAAAGTACTAAAGTATTTGCCAAAAGATATTAATGATTTTGAAAAATGAGACGTATTTCATTAATGACATCGAGGAGGGAGCATTATCATAAATTATAAGGATATTGTATTTTATATTTCGACCCGCATTTTCGATATAATTGTAGAGAACTCGAACTAAGCTATCAGTCAGTATATGGGCCTTTTTGTATTGTTATTGTTTCCCTTCTACTGTTTTTTTTTTTTTTTTTTCCTTTTTTTTTGTTGTTGTTTTTTTTCCCCAGGACTATTATCAGCCGAGAAACTTGTCGACAAGTCGGAACTGACTTTCAAAAAAGCTGGCTATCTGAAACCAATTTATTATAATTTATGTCCTCTTAATCAGCTGGGAAACACCTGTGGAGCGGTTTGCTTTTCAGTATCGTACAAAACCGTAAAGAAATTCAAAGCTTTTTATTTAATGCCTTTTAATGAAGCTGCGGTACCCAGATGTACTAAGTTGTACATACCTATTTCCAGCCAACTTCAGCCAACTTCAGTGTCATATGAACTAAATTCAAGCCCGTTTATTCCAGCCACTATTGACAAAACAAAATAGCTTATGTGCTTATTCAAAATCTAAAGTAAGACAAAAGACGTTTATCATTTTTTTTTACACTTATACGATTTTTCAATATTCTTGAAGCATTGTTCACTTGGGTCTTATTTTATTCATGAGTCCTTTGTTCTTTCCTGGCACCTGATTGGTTAATCCTTTGTCTTGCTTCTGTTCACTTGATTTTAACTTCTAGTGAAGCCACAGGGACCATGAATTTCTAAACTACATCCTTAATTATTCCAATTTTTATCGACCGCAGCCCAATTTCTTTCCAGTTAACCACTCTATTAGCATGACCTAGAGTATACTACACCACAGTAGTCTTTTAATGGCTGTACAATAATTTTCTGGGCATCAAAAACTATTATGAAGTCAAATGATCCGTCGCGAAGAAGAGATCAAGAAGTGAGAAACAACGACCTCAGTCATAGGTGTTGATAAGAGTTTTGACTCGCTTGTCTAGCTACTTCAGAACGCTAATATGGTAAGTTATTATTCATGTGCCTATCGGAAAGAGCTTTTTCCCGTAGGAAGTAGATTTGTAGACATTTTGCTGACTTTTTGTTAGGCTTCTCGTAGTCCCATTGGCTCGGTCGTGTAATCCATCTTGAGAGAACGAATCGAATTTACCTCTACCACGAATACAATTTTAGACCCCTATTGTTTTATCTGTAAGAGCTTTTCCTTATTCCGGAGTCTTTGGAACATGTTCTGTTTTAAATTAAGAGCTCTTTTACGAGTATTGAACTGTCGGAGTCCAGCTTTTTAGACGATACAAAAAGCCATTCATCTCGGAAATTTCGACGCGCGCCACTACAAGTTTTTTGGTCACAATATTTTAACCTTTTATCGCTTTATTCAATGGCAAGAAAAGAAAGGATCAAAAAAAGTCAACATAAGGTAAAAAGAACAGCACATTATTCATCTATGTGCCGAAGGACTTTGTGATTTAAACTAAGGTTTTTTATTCTTTTTCTACGCTTCGCCAAGTGGAACCAAAGCGTCTTTACGATCCAAGACGCGTAAACATACCCTCGATCGAACCTTTGATCAATAGCATATTACGATAATCGTAAAACCAATTCTATAATGAATCAAGCTTTAGATTTTTTTAATGTATAACATAGTGGCCTAAATGATAAGTGAATTTTATATTGACTAAGTCTTAAACTCGGATATAATTTACCGCTAGTAGTAATATTATGGTATGGAAGTGAAATATTATAAAAAACTTGAAGACAATTGCTGGCTACAAGTTTTTCCAGTTGTAATTATTAATTTTTCTTAAATAATATCAAGAAAAATAAAACAATAGTTATCATAACTAGATGAATTCTAAATAGAAAATTTCTCCAAATGTTTTTTATAATATATATATATATATATATATATATATAATATATATAGTTTATTTTATCTGCTCTTTTATCTGCTGATCACCTTACAGCCCCCACACCCAATTTACATATCATTAAAAGTCGAAAAAGCAATTTTTTAGACAAATGCTTGAAACCATAGTAGCAGAATTAAATTAGAAATATTTTGGAAGATTTGCTTTGAATTTATGAATTGTTAATTTTATATTTCGATTCTAGTGGTGTTTGCTATTGTATTGTTTACTATATGTTTGCATTACCTGTGCACAGTTACACCAATGTGTGCAGGGCATTACATATACCCAGGCCGAAATTTACTTATATTGTTTAAAAATATTTGCTTTAAGAAAAGGTCAATTGATGTTTAGGGAAGATTCCTCCTCAAAAGCCTTATTTTTCTAACAGGCCCCCATTTAGAAGTTAACTTAATTTCTGAAGCTCCCAAACAACCCATGAAAATTTTCAAATTCAAATGGACCCTTTTCGAGTTCCAAATTACCACTGTGTTTCTTGATTACAGACTCATTTACTCTGGCTTAGCCTCAATTTTGCAAAGAATATTCACATGTTCCAGTCAAAGTCCGTCAGGCTTCAAAGTGTTCGTATTGTAGAAGTTGTGCATTCTTTACTTTATCGTTGGTATTTGTGAATATTTAGACACTGATTCGATTCTAAACCTGAGTAAATGAGTCTGTTATCAAGAAACACAGCGGTAATTTGGAACTCAAAAAGGGTCTATTGAGAGCCCTCTTGTATGCATGACAAATTTTTAGAGCTCCCTCCCTCTTTCCTGTCCCAAAACATTTTGGTCCCCCTTCCCTGATCTTGTCCAAGATAAGTATGAAATTGAGACATTGAAAGATAATAGCTTTAACAGCTTCAGCAACACTAAAGACATATTTCACTTTTGAAGCTGAAACTTGCTTATAACTTTTGTATTGATTTTTTTTAACCCAAGCTGTCAAATTATCTTTTAATAATAATAATAATAATAATGATAATAATGATAATAATAATTTTATTACTTATATAGTGCAAAAATTCATTAATATATGAATGCATAAATAAAAGCTTTTATAGAAAGAAAAAGACAAAAGTTTCATGAGGGAAAAATTCAACAATATTTTTGTACTTTTAAGTCCTGTTAATCATGTATGCATGAAAACTGGTAAAATAGGTACAATTTATTTTACTCTCTTTGAAATACTTGAAAACCATCAATATTTTCTTATTACTACAGTATCAAAAAAGCAACAACAGAGATTTTATAGAAGATGAGAAGATCTGGGATGAGTCTCTGCCTCCCCCATATGAGTCAGATCTATTTGGTCAAATCAAAGAAGCCAAAGAAACATCTGAAGGATCTTTAGATTTTTGTAAACGAGTCGTACAGTTATTTGCTGGAACAAGTAAGTTAGTGTACTTTTACATTTTCTTTTTACTCTTTACAATGATACTACATTAACCAAACCACCCATCAAATTTTAAATCAAATTGTATAGTTACAGAAATTATCCATACCCTTTCACCACCCCCCCCCCCTCCCCCAGAGGAATGTTTTTTAAGACTCCCCCCCCCCCCTCATTTACCCCCAGAAATTCCAATTTTCTTCCATACAAACTCAGTAATTTTGTTTTTTCTCTGACCCCCCTACCTTTTGGAAATTCCGAATACCTCTGTGGGGAAAGGGGAGGGGATATGGATAATTTCCAGAACTACGCATTGATGAACCATGTTTTTGACACTGAATAACAGGATGGTGACAAATTCTGGAGATTATTAACCTTTTCTTGTTCACTCCTGATCATACACACATGGGTAATTAAAGGGAAATATTCTTAAAATTTGTGCAGAATTGTTTAAATGCTCATTACTGATTGGCTAATTGATTGGCTATGAAAATTTGCACCTTGGTTGGTTTAGTTGTAATGTAAATAAGGTTTGAAGGTTTTGAAAAAATGGTATGCAGTATGGAGAATTTCTGGAACTACAGGCTGTACAAATTCTCCAGCTATAGGTTGCTATCAATAGACGTCACTTCGGTAATAGCTCTTTTTTGATGGCTTGTAGAATCCTGGAGGTTGTTTTGATCTTTTGTTTTCTGGTTTCATGTCGTAGAAATAGTCATATACAATAGTTTGAGGACTTATTTTGACATGTTTTGGCTTAACATCCGCTAGTTGCCCCCCAGTCAACTCCAAAAAGTCACGTGATTGATAGTAAGCAATTCCCCCCTTCAGAAATCAACTTGTAAATTCTAATTCAATCAATTGGCTGCCTAATCAAGTGGGTTAAAGAACCTGTTAGGCTTTCTGTAGTCCAACCTTGGAAGGTATTAATCCCATTTTAATTTTTTGAACCATAAGATAAAACCCTGTATTCAATAACAGCTAGCTCTTAAACATCTAAATCATATGCTGCGTGCAGTCCTTGTGCACCACTTTAAGGTGTCAGGACATGCTTCAGACCTACATTTACAGAACCAGAAATTTTGTGACAAAAAAAACAATTTGCACTTCACAGTTGGATGTACAGTGGTGCTGAGTCTTTTGATGGCTTTGCCGATGGCTATGGTTATTATGGGTAGGTAATATGGAATCTTTTTTTTTTTCCAGTTAGGTATCCTAAAAAATGTGCATATTTCTGATTGGCAGTTGGAGCAGGGGACATTTTATATCTGGATATTTTATATCATTTTATTCACCTGAAAGCAAAACAAGATAAAAAGTAAATAGGGGAAAAAATGTACCGACAATGTATTTACAGTCCTAACATTAGTCCAGATAGGGAAGAATTGTGCCTTTGGCCTAGAAAATGGACCTCAGCCTAATGACCTCGAATTATATCAGTATATTTAATTCCTTGAGCACAGGGACATTTTCCTTATTGGTCATACTCAGACCTCCTGGCCAGTAAATATTTAAACCTGTACATATCTGTCTAGCTATTTCAACTTGCCCTGCATTTATCAGTCTTAATACTTTTCTTTCATTGCTAAAACCAGGTGCAAAATATAAGGATGACTGCCCAGTGGAACCATTTATTCCTATTTATTTAATAGTTGGGGGATCATTTGGAATGCTAAAGACAATAATTGTACTTTGTCAAAGAGCCAGAAGTCATGACGACACAGATACCGATATAGATGAAGACCAATCAATGTCTAGTAAATTCATAGATGGTGTTCTCAATTTATTCTTATTTACCTGGTTTATCGCTGGTAACATTTGGGTGTACAGTAAATATAAGCCTAATCCAACGCCGCCTGCGAATGATGCAATGAACTACTGTAACCCAACACTGTACATGTTTGCATTTTGGGTTATAACTGCAAGTTACATTCTTATGGGAGCTATTTGTTTTTGTATCTGTTGTTTAGGAGTCTGTGCAAGTTGTACGGCATTTTTCGTTACTGTCAAGGATTAACTAAGCATAGGAAAATGAATGAATATAGTTGGTTTCATGTAGTTTTTATTTAGAGTGATATGGTATATTACTTACCATCCATCACCACTACCACACAGATCTTAAAAGGGCAGACACATGATGAGACATTGCCTGCAACGGCATAAAGAGGCTGAATTTTTTGTGTGTGCTTTTTTTTTTGTTTGTTTGTTTGTTTGTTTGTTTGTTTGTTTGTGGGGAGGGAAACATTGCGTGACGACCCTAAGAACGGCTGCAAAGGAGGCTGAGGGTAATTTGGTAACCTCTATTTTCTGTACACTGTTCTCATAATGGCTGACAAGTGCACGAAAACGAGGTCAACCAGTCATTAGTTTACAATAGAAGATAAAAGCACATGAAATGCGTTCATAGAATGAAAGTAAAGAAATTGACTTTTTGTTTTGACCTGAATTCGTGCTATCCACCTTTATTTTGTATGAGCAGCCTTGCTCATCCTTGCAAGATGACTGGATGAATTCCTTTTCGTGCGCTCGTCAGCCATTATGAGAATGGTGTATAAATTCACGACATCTGGGTTTTTGGCTTACATCAATCAATCAAAGAATACTTAACTTGTACTGTTGGAATTGGATTGACTAGAAAACGCGCACAACTTGGGCCACACTTATTGAGCAATTTCGGTATAAAAAGGGTTATTTGTAGATTTAGATATTATTTTAATTCAATAGACCTAGATCCTACATCTTCATTTTTTCATACATTCAAATGTTGTCATTGGAAACTGTTGCTAAGCAACATACATATCTCATTCTTGTAAGTGGATCATATTTAAAAAAGCACGAGAAAGAATCAAATTTTCTAGAGCAAAGGGATTTTATTATTCTGCCATGTAAGATGGCATGTAATGATACAAAACCCCTATATTTATAGCTGATGTTGCACTGGACGATTCGCAACAACAATTTTTCGCGATACGCCGTTGGGCGAAAAATTGATGCTGTGTAACATGCCATGTACAACGATTTTCGGATTTGCCAACGCGTTGCAAGTTTTTGATTTAGCTTCAAAAACTTGCAACGCTTCATCGACGATTTTTCACTCAACGCACACCCAAAAATGCAGCTCAATACTTTCATAGAGCGAGGTGATGTCAATAAAGAAGAGCATCATCGAGCTGCAGCTTGTATTAAGAAAAGCTTTGCATATATATGCTTTTTTTTGATATGAAAATTTCCCCATGATGCTCAGTGATCTCGGCTTTCTAGGTTTTTGGTGACTAGGTTTTTGGTGACTAACTTTATCGAAATAAGTGTATACTTAAACCAAAAACCTAGAAAGCTGTGATCGCTGAGAATCATGGGGAAATGTTTTATATCCAGCAAGTAAAGCTTTTGACAAACTGCAGCAGTTGAGGATGCTCAGAGGAGGTTAACTTGTAACTGGTAGAAGATCTCAAGTCCATCAACGACAGTTATCAAGCGGTTGAAACATGTAAAATGTATCTACCCATAATCCTTGCCGGTCTCAGCTTTGTAGCTTTTCAGGTGACTAACTTTATTGAAATAAGTGTATCGTGAAAACGTTAACTAACAAAATCGTACAAATTAGTGCAGATATAATGTTTTTAATTTTTACAAAGCTTTTCACGGATATATAGTACACACTCTATAATGTATTTTGATTATAATCGTGTAAAGTCAAACTATGCCAAAGCAAAATATCAGATGGTATGCCAATTGTTGCAGTTTAACGCAGAACTGTTGTTCCCATCTTCCGATGCTTCGATTCCTTGTCAGTAATTCAATGCGTAAATTCTATTTAAATTGTATTAATAACAAAGAAATAAACTATTTTTGTCTTATATAATGGTTTACTAGTTGGGACCAACAAAATCATGATAAAATGCTAATCAAAATGTCGAATCCTCAATTCCGATTGTTTGAACTTGATCAAGAGTTTGTTCTGGGCCCGGTGCTGAGTACAAAGATTGGATAGCGCTATCCGATGGATAAATCTTATCAAGTGGATAAATTTATTGGATAACAGCATCGACTTATCCATTGGATAACGATTTATCCGTTGTATAGAGCTATTTACCCTTCGCACGCCTGGCCTGGAAGGTCAACTCGGCTGGAAAAACTACGCCAAGGTAGGCCAAGGTTCTTTCAATTAACGCGGTCTTGTACCAGCCACTTTACGTGATTAATATTTATCTTACTTATATTACTTCATCCCACAGGATAATAAATTTTCATAAGCTATGACTACTTTATTATTGACCTTCTTTGATTGACTTGTTCTGGAAGTTACTTAAAAAGATCATTACTTAAGAGTATTACATTTAAGCGAGGACATCAATTTTTAATGAAGAATATCTTATTTAGAACTTTCCAACTTAGTATTACTTTTCTAACAAAAGAAAACTAGCCAGTAAACTAGCTCTTATGAGAATGGTACTAAAGATAAGGCATATTGGTTGCGTGCCTGGTTTAACATTATTTTTGTTCTCGTAAAACGATTGTATTGTTCCAGACATCTAAAATGGCTGCCGTCACGTGATGGTGCAAAGCCTCTATTGGTTAATATTACAAAAGACGCCAAAGCAAAAACTTTTGTCATTTATCAGTAATATATTTACGTTCCAAATACTGACTTTTTCATTTGTGCATCTCGTGCGTGTCTCTTTACTAGTAGAGATAATTAGTATAAGTTTTCAAGTCTATTTGATTAGTACTGTCCCTGGACAGCAGGTGCCTGGAGCGTACAACACGTAATTAACCGGAATTAAATATTCATATCATCTTAAAATTTGTCACACGGCTCTTAGTGCAAATATATTTTGGGGAGAGGAGGGGAGATCAAGGTGGGGGTGAAGTTTTAGTACTTTACCAAAGTGAGGGCGTGTGGGGGTATTGGCGGGGAAAAGTGTGGTTTTAAAAGAGCTGGTACGAGGGGTGACAGTATACCCAGATATTATGGGTGCATGCAAATTGACCCCCTTGTGTAATTCTCGAAACAAAAAAATATTTCATTGCGGACTCAACTGTAATTAGAGCTATTGATGAACGATTTTGAACTAAATTACGCACTCAAGGTATTTTTACCAAAGTTCTGGCCCTCTTTAACCCAACCCTCCCCCAATGAAAAAGTAGAAAAGTGCCCAAGATAATGAAATGAAAGCCTCATGAAAAACACTGACAACTGCGTCAAATATCAAAGCTAGTAATAATTGATGATATTCACCAAGGACATGTGATATAATTTGAGCATATTCCTATAGGCCACACTGTTAAAATAGACCTTTAAAACGCTTAACTATGAGCACAACCACAGTAATCAATAATTCATTGACAATACCTCATTTACATTATCGAAACAATGGGAACGAAGAGTGGAAGATCATGTTGAGATAAGTAATCTTTATTTTTTACTTTTCGTATTGCAATACGTTTTATTTGAATCATTTCTCCACGTACAAGAAGTGGGTGGAAGAACATGTGGTATTCAGCCACTTGAAGACATTAACTGTAATTTTGAATTAAATTTGTGCGCCGTCACTTAACTTTGACAAACAACTAAACGGCGTGCGCATGCGTCTGTTTGAAACAATTTCACAATTGAATGCCAACATAAAACACGCTGGCATTTATATATTTATTAGTGGTTCAAGATGCCCAACACAGCTAGCTGTCACTGAACAATTTGCGCGTCCACCCGAAGGGCGCGATGTACGTTGATGGACAAAACTAAAGATTTTTATCATATCTGCAAAGTGCAATCTTCAAAATTGTGATTTTTAAGGGATTTTTCTCTAATACTGCAATCTTAAGGTATGTACAAGCCAAGCCAACTGATTAATGAAAGATGACAAGAAAAAGTGAAAATATTGCGTAGATTTTATATGATGCCTTCAACTCAAAGATGTCCAGTTTTTGATCATGTGAGTTTTTGATAACAACTGAAAGAATCTTCGCTTGCTGGCCATAACTCAGGCAATTACTACACCAAAAGCCGGCAGGCGAATAGTTGTTTCTCTAATTCAGAAATCAGTTTGCATGATGCATACATAGTGATCTTTGAGCTCTTGCCAAACAGTCCAAAATACTGATAAGACTGCAGACAGAAGCCAAGCGATCACATTAAAAGGCTAGCAAATTTTTAAAATAAAAACCCATAAAGACGATAATAATTAAGATCCTCTTTGAACTAATTTTCAGTTTTTCGCTTATTGATTGCTTGTCTGACCATTCTGTCGGTGGAAGCATTTGAATCTTTATAAAAATGAGTATTGTCAAAACTTAGAGCTTTTTTAGCATAATTCTGGCGGCGTGAAGCTATATACGTGCTACATAACATCGCAAATAGAACTGAGAATGAGTGCACTCGATTATCTGCATACCATGTTGAAGAGTTTGCTACACTTTTGTTAACTTTCAAACTCTTTTACTATCAAAAAGCTTCGCGAAAAATTTTTCTCTTTTATTCATATTTATATTTCTTAATGATAATAGTAAGACAGTGGTGCTAATTAACTGAACAAGAGAAATCGTGCAAGGGAGTCCTAGTAATTGTAGTAAATAACGCGCTATAATGCAAGTGACCTATTATTTGAGCTTTTGATTAACGAGTAATGGCGCCCTTCAGATCCCTGAGGTATAGACCTCTTTACCTTGGGCGTAATGTTTTCCCATTTCAGACGTGTTTTTCCCTAGAGTGTCTTTTCTTTGTTTAATGGTTGTGTGCATGAGAAGACAAATGAATGTGGATACAACTCAATCATGCAAATAATTTAAATGGGAAACATTATGCCCAAGGCAAACTTAATAGGTCTACCGTGTACAGTTGTCATTCTTAGTTGTTTTTTTCTTTTTTGGTAGATCGAAAAAGAAAGAGATTAAATAAGCTCGTTGCGTTTTCTTAACCTCTACTTTCTTTGTTGCTTTCGTGCTATATCTTTATTTGTTTATCTTCAGTCTCATATTTATTTAGCTTCTTTTTGGGATTCTTTGGTTGAAAATGTTTCAACTCAACTAGTACTGTTTGTGTGCATTTTTTTTAGATTGTGTTTTCATTTTTTGTACGTTTATTGTTTTTGTTTTATATTGTTGTTGTTGTTTTGCTTGTTTGCTTGTTTGCTTGTTTGCTTGTTTGCTTGTTTGCTTGTTTGCTTGTTTGCTTGTTTGCTTGTTTGCTTGTTTGCTTGTTTGCTTGTTTGCTTGTTTGCTTGTTTGCTTGTTTGCTTGTTTGCTTGTTTGCTTGTTTGCTTGTTTGCTTGTTTGCTTGTTTGCTTGTTTGCTTGTTTGCTTGTTTGCTTGTTTGCTTGTTTGCTTGTTTGCTTGTTTGCTTGTTTGCTTGTTTGCTTGTTTGCTTGTTTGCTTGTTTGCTTGTTTGCTTGTTTGCTTGTTTGCTTGTTTGCTTGTTTGCTTGTTTGCTTGTTTGCTTGTTTGCTTGTTTGCTTGTTTGCTTGTTTGCTTGTTTGCTTGTTTGCTTGTTTGCTTGTTTGCTTGTTTGCTTGTTTGCTTGTTTGCTTGTTTGCTTTGCTTGTTTGCTTGTTTGCTTGTTTGCTTGTTTGCTTGTTTGCTTGTTTGCTTGTTTGCTTGTTTGCTTGTTTGCTTGTTCGTTTGTTTGCTTGTTTGCTAATTGTTTGCTTGCTGGCTTCAGTGTTTGGGCATTAATTTTTCTATTTCTGACTGAGCTTAACACCCTTTCACACCTCCAATCTGAACCACTTCAGTCATATTCATACGTCAGTGCATATCACAAAATTAATCAAATCATCCAGCAAAGCTGCAACTCACCACACCAACAGCTTTCAACAAGCTTCAACACAATTTTCAATCAATATCTCCCAAGCGTTCTGCGTTTAGCAATTCCTTTTTAAATAAATGTATGCACGAACACTAATAGAATCACCGGCGTGTGTTGCTATTGGCTACCACAGAAGCGCGTTACCCGACGTTCTCCGGCGACATTCAATCACTTGTTATTGTTCGTACTCAAGTGAGAGTTAAGTGACTCAGGAATTTGACGCTAATTTTATAGCGCTCAAGGCTTATGAATCCAAAAAATATTGATCATCTTGCAAGGCAAGGAATGTTACCATGAATTTAAAATGAAAGTACGAGAATCTGGCTCACTATCCCTACTGCCTGTAAGTATGTTACTCTAGCTTTACATGATTGTACACCTTTAATACTTTCCATAATTGCATTAAGTTCAAAAAAAGAAATTGGATGCTTTAATTCTTTGAGACGGAAGATATAAAATGACGTTCTAAGCTTTATTTCTGAGTTCAAATTTAATTTTTAAAGAATTTGCGTTTGTATTATTCTTATGATTGATACTCGTCGGTTCAACTACTACCGAAACGCTAACGAGTATGATTTGACTTTTGTATTCCGTTTGAATTCTGATCCTGAAGTGTGTTCCAAAAGTTTTGAGTTCCGGTCAGTTTTGCCGTAATACCAAATGTACTGAAAATGATTTCTTGGTATAGCAAAGATAAAAAGTCTTAGAAAACCCCAAAAATCTTGTTTCTACTTCTGATGCAAAATCATTCGACACTTTATGGTATAATGAATAATTCGCAACCATTCAATTATGAGTCGACCGCCACTGATTAACCAAATTCGAGAGACTCTTGTGGGCTATAAATGCTGTCTTCTCCAAATGCAGATGTCGGAACACTTGTTAAACACTTCCAAAGCCGGTCTAAAAATCTGGAGGGTAGCTTCCAAATATCAACGATCAAACGATGTGGCGTGGGATGTAGTCCGATTTACTAAACTGAAAAACCGTTTTAGAAATCCATTGTTAGTAGCCGAGTTGGCTAAGCCATACAACGCAGTTACGTTGGCTCTTCAATTTTACCACATGCACCAATCAGCTCTTGATATCAAAAATAATTTTTCCAGTTCAAATCATGATAAAATTCTTCGCTACTTAACTGTATAAGCCCGGGTTAAGTTTTGAAACAGTGTTTTCTTCAGTTTCCGGCGTTTAAAGATAATTTCTTGGCTAAAGTGGCAGGTGTAAGACTAAATGTTGTGTTCAAATAGTAAGACGACCAAGCTAATTACAATACAATTCCAAATATTAAGATTACTGTATTTGAGATGTTATGTCAAATCCGGTATTACAGAACTCCCACGAAGCTGATAACTTATTAGAAATTAGTATCCTTCTCGTACATTTATTATCTTGTACAGTGGTGTGTTTGTTTGTTTACGGTGATAGTTTTTCTAATGCATTGCTTTAAACTTTCTTAAGATCTCAATAACGATTAAGACAGTCAGAATATTTGAACTGGGAAACCAGTTTAAACTAGTTTACTTTGATGTTTTTCACTCGAAGTCCTCAAATTTCAGTATTTAAAAATATTTTAAAAACTCGCTTTAACAAGTAAGTAAGTAATAAGCATATCTATCGATTTCTCTTGGCCGTATCACCTATACAGGTGCTTGCCTACGTACCAGCTTTAATTTTGCATAAATTCTGAACTTTTCCACCTTATTTTAGAGCCACATTCCCTAAAAATCATAAAATATTTTTGTAAAAAATTCTTATCAAAATAAATATAAATCACAAGGTAGTTTTACAAACGATTTTAATTCTAAAAATCTACAGTATTTTAGCATAGTTTCGGGGAAGAATTTATCTGCTAATATTCACGACGCTAGCTATCTACATTATTTATGTGCAAGGTGTAGCCTTAATTTTCTTTGGTGGAAAGTCATATGAGAGGGGAGGTACGGTATGAGTTTTGTCCTCGCCCTCCTAGCGATTTTAAACAATTTCTGCATAATTAATATTACTCAAGAGACAGTGTTCTTCAAGCATACAGTGAGTAATATTAATTGATAATGCAGAAATTGTTAAAAATCGCTAGACAGTATTGATGGTTTTCAGCCATTCCCAAGAGAATTGAATATATATAATTGATATAACAAAAGAATTCATTGACAATTCTTTTGTTAAGTTCCTCCAACATGGCCGCCGTGAAAACCATCAATTCTTCAAGCATACAGGTAGTTTGAAAGCCTTGCCTTTTTTTGATTTTCTGATATTTCATTTGTAGTAAAAACCATCGTGTATGCTTTGCATTTGCACTCAAGTTATGTTTCACGGCCAAATAGCAGATAAAGTCGTTATCTTTCCAAAACTTGACCAACAACGATAAAAAACCTAATAAAATTACTGTTGAGCAGTATGCCAATCAGGTACATGTGTCTTCAAAAAGTAGTCTTACAAGTTTATAAATCTTTTATGTAAAATCCTAATATAAAGTTAGTAGTTTTACCTTTTTATCGACCGACCTCGTTTTTTCTCTCATAGTTATTGTAATTTTATTCATACTCTATAAATACAACTGAATTGATTTGCCTCGACGTAAGCTCATATTCAAGTCGATAATATAACGTTATTCCTTAGTTTCTTTCTAAGTGTCCGAACTTCTGTTCATCCTTTTTCGAATTTGTACTCATGAAATTTTAATCAGTGTGTATGATGTCAATACTATATGTATTCAACAAAATTGACTACGGCCAATAAGAAAGAATTTCTGCTTTGACATTAGCATATCCGAGGTTTTAATATTCGTACGATAAAAACACATATGTACAATCTTCCAGCCATATGATTTCAATCAAATCTCGTACTGTTTTGGCTTTCCTTTGTGGTCGTTGGTAGGTCATCACAAGAATTGAACCAACTTGATGTTCTGGGGCAAATAACATAAACAGCCTGCCAATTAGAGTGCCAGAGTATCCCATTTATAGCTTACGGGAGAAAAACCGCACAGCAATTTGAGGGTATAAGTTTAAAAATTCTTACCCAATGAGTTTTTTTAGTCGCTTCGCGTTATTTAACACCATTGCTTCCAATGCAGAGAATGTGTTTTCTTCTTTTTCCAACACAATCCAGGTAAGATAAAAAAAGTAAAATCGAACGCTATCTAACTAGACGTATTTACATCCCTTTCTGAATATAATATTGTGAATTCAAATATGGTTTTATTTTGCCTTCTACACAGGAAATGGCAGAGCCATCGGAGCTGGAGCAGTTGTCTAGCAACGCCAGAGCAAAACTCCAAGGTCGAAACCTCCCAAAGTATGTAATTCTCCACAATTCCAAATTCAAGGCAAGTTGGGACTGGTTTGTTCTAGCACTGGTTATTTACACAGCTATTGAAATACCTTATACGGCTGCGTTTGGGCAGCTCGACAAAACCAAACGAATTTCTCCGTTAGGACAATTGAAGAATGGACGTTACCTTGCAATATCAAATGTTGTCGTAGACTGCTTATTCATTGTGGATATTTTGATTAATTTTCGCTCGACCTACACGCGGAAGGGAACAGATGAACTAGTTGTAGACCCAAGAATGATTGCCTGTAATTACCTTAAGACATGGTTTGTTATCGATCTTCTTGCTGCCATCCCTTTTGAATTCTTCGTCAGTCAAGGAACTGAAGGGGTAAGTTCATTTTTACCCTTCTTTTCACATATCTCTTATATTTTTATGCATTAGCACACTTTGATAGGCGATTACCTTGGTAATGGTTCAACACCTATTGTTGGTTTTATGATAAAGTCATGCAAAAACGACTTCTAGGTTCTACTAAGGATTAATTATTAAATTCAGACATTGGGTTGGAAGTGACTTATGGCCACAAAATTTATTTCTTTTTTCGTGCCTTTTAAGTCGCACCAATTAAAGCAAAATATTCATTTCAAATTTCCTTTGCAAGCATTTTATTCAGTACACCAAAAGACACCGAGGAGTTTCTCCCAGATTAAAAAACGAATAGAAAAAAGCTGTCTTTCATTTATGGAGATCTTTTCACTAATCCGTCGAATAGCTTGAATATGATAAAGCGCAGTGAAAATATGGATACTATAGACGAAATCCTTCAAAAAGCTATTACAGTATGCTTTAGCTTAGTGGCCAATGGAATCAATCGACTAGAAATACATCGTAATGAAACTGATCGAGAGAGAATGAAAAGCTATCAGTTTGAGGGCGATATTGACCGAAATCCCATAACTCTACAGAATTGCATGTTTTGCTAGTTACTAGAGTAAGATAGCAAGATCGACTGTCGAAGTCTAAAAATGCTCTGAGGACGAGAGTTTAATTCATGCTGTGAAAACATTGCTTGTGAAAATCATTTTCTGTGTCTTCGAGGGATCCTCTGTGATGATTGGTCGAGGTTCACTCGCGTATTCAAATAATACTTTGTTGTTGTGCATACCAAAACAGCTGTCTCAACGGCTTCCAAAAATATATTTTCCTCCATAATTTCTTTCTTTAATTTCACCTAAAGCCTTCATTGCTAATTTAGAGAACATAAGCACAATACCTCATTTATATTCCTCTCAACCTGAGCTTTTCTATTATTCAGTAAACAATTTGGACTTCTCCTTGTTCTCCATGCCTTCATAAGACTTAAAAATTTATGACCTTTCTTGTTCTTTCTCAAACCGAAAGAAAACCAATGAAAAATGCTTGAAATTAGCTTTTATTAATCTAATAACCGATTTGTCGGCGCTTTTTCATATTTGAAATAAGCTTTTTCAGGGAGTTTTTAATTAGGAAAACAGAAAAAAATTACCATGGCTCGAAAGAGCATGTTAAGATTAGTAAAACTAAGAATTTAAGGAAAATAAGTTTAAAACTCGTAAGCATATGATCCTTGAAGTGTGTGAATTTTGTTAAAAAAACCTTTGCATTTTGCCTGCCAACGAATGTTTTCGATTCATACAAAATTTCGATTTTTTTTTTTGTTGTTGAAAATTCTGAGTTTCAAGCTTACTTCCTACTTACTTAGTTTTGCTAATATTAACATACTAGTCTCAGCTATCTATAGCGGATAATTGTTCTTCTGACCCGGTTGTGAATTTTACAATTTCTAAAAGCTCATTTTATTAGCGACTTTGAAGGATCTTGTTAAACCATGCCAAAAACAAGGTTTATCGCTTCCTGAACTGATCAAAGATAAGTATTCGTGAGGTACTGGTAGCTAGATATGCTTGCCTAGGTAGCTTCAAGTTAAAGCCTGAACTTAAGCTAAAGCGGAACTTTTTTCCATTTGAAGGAGACATTTTCATCAGTTAATTTTTCATTTTTTAAGAGCCAAAGTCATTTTATTAGACATGATATGCAAAGAACCGTATAGGAAATTTAAGGAAAATTTAAGGAAATTTAAGAAAAGACTACACGCAGTAGATTCTAGAAGTGGAAAAACATCGCCCGCTCACGGGTGTGTTTGCATTTCCAGGAAAACGCAAAGTAAGGGCTGATTTTCTTTGCAGTCAGCTATCTAGACGCGTAGGAGCCACGAGTACTATACTTGTTATCATCTCCCATCAACTTCAATTTTTTCTTCGTTTTCAGACCGCTTCTCTTGCTGGACTTTTGAAATCCGCGCGTCTTTTGCGCCTGGTTCGAGTGTCACGTAAACTTGACCGATACTCCGAGTATGGGCTCGCTGTGGTAGTGCTATTAACCTGCCTTTTCACTCTTGTCGCTCATTGGTTGGCTTGTATTTGGCATTTTATTGGTATATCGCAGATTACCCTACCTCATGGTTGGATTACCGTGCTGAGCAAGCAGATGAATAGTTCGTATGACCCTTCTTATTCTAGTCTACCCGATTTGACAACAAGGTACATCTCGTCTCTTTATTTCACCTTGACGAGTTTAACAAGTATCGGATTTGGAAACGTATCGCCGAATACAAATTCTGAGAAGATATTTGCTGTAGTAATGATGTTAGTTGGAGGTGAGTGTCTTAATATTCCCTACTCTTTACCTTGGGCGTAATATTTTCCCATTTCAGCGGACTATACGCTAATAATATGTGTTTTAGTTGTATCCATATTCATGTGTTTTCTCGTGCGCAACCGTTAAACAAAGAAATGGTACTCTAGGGAATTACACGTGGTCTGTAATGGGTAAATTTTATGGTAAAGAGGTCTATTTCTCGTTTGTTCATTTTGGCCTTTGATGACTGATCCACGGATCATCGAGTGCGTCTTAGTTTAATAATAAGTAATAATATTATTTATTATTTGTATCCTTGGGTGGTGTTACGTCATAAACACCATGTTGGTTGACGATAACTAAACATTCCTCATAATTAGGCGTCTCGTTAGATCATTATATAGTCAGCTCAGTAATCACGTGCTGATTAATTCACTGAGAGCAAATGAATGAACAATTTGATTCCCATGGGTGAAATTTACTGGTGAACAAACACACTTTTTAAAACCTGTTCCAAGAGATCGTAATCAAACTGCATTTCGTGACACACTGGTTACACATCGTTTCATTCAGTTCTTTACAAGTAGCTAAAAAGAATCGCCATTTTGAAATAAAAACAAACATTTTGCTCTCCGGTACAGACAATGCAAAGGGCCTATTGTGCGAACCATGATAATCGTATGATGCGTTTCAGTTTTTCCAGAACCCAATGGGTCCCGTACACGAATATGGTAATGATAACGTGATAGTTTTTTGTTATTGAAAAAAGGTGGTTAAGCATCTTTTATACTCAGAGTAAAGAACAATTGTTTGGCATATTTGCCAGTCGCCGAAAAGGAACGTGGATCATTTTTTCTTGACGTTTGGTTATTAAATCATATCAATCTTTTCCCTCTCTTCACAGCTCTCATGTACGCCGCCATATTTGGTAACATGACTGCAATCATTCAGAGACTTTACACAAGAACAGCTCGTTACCATAGAGACATGAAAGTTATCAAGGAGTTTATTCGTTTCCATAATATTCCCGAAAACCTTCAGGGGACATTAACAGAGTATTTCACACATGAATGGTCAGCTCAGAAAGACCAACAGCTGAATCAGGTCAGTGTAGTAGACTAAAAGGGGGAGGGGAGGGAGGGGATGAATTGATGGTACCTTTTATAGGGGCACTTGGACGAAAATCCGTCAACTTTGGAAACAGACTATTCCTAATTGACGTATTTTAACGATAAAAATAGATGACTCTCATGAATTACTCTACCAAAAATTCTGCATTTTAGCCCGGGTTTTCACCAAGACATTTTGCTGGTTTACGAAAGCTAAAAGAACAATAGGGTTGAGTAAATGGCGCCATTTACTCACAATTCATATGCTACAATAATTAATAATTTTTTCGCCACTCACAGTTTTACTGTGAAGAAAATATTTTGCTTGGCGACTATTGGGGCCATAAGTTTAACCAAGTTTCAAGTCATTTCCAATTTTCCTCCAAGTGTTCTTTTAAGTGTGACATCAAACGTATGAAAAAACAACTTCGGGTTCCAAAGAGAAAACCAGTTCTATGAAGGTTTATTCTTATACTTTTTCTTCACGACAGGATTTGTTGTCAAAAGTCCTAATTATTTCAGGAGGATGTTAAATCATTAAGAAAATTTTTTGGTTTACAATTTGGGCACAGAAATACGTTATTAAAACTTCAAAGAGCTATTGGACATCTTTAACTGGCAACCATTCACATCATTCATAGTTTTATTGCTTTCTTTAGACGTAAATTGCTGAATGGCAAGTTTTCCCTCGAGTGAAAAAAGACTACATAATTTGTGCTTCACTAAGGCGGTGTTTAGTCATCATCATTGTAGGCTGGTAGTGAAATTCATGCAACGCGGAAAGAAAGTATTCTATTGATCGGCGTCTTTCGTTACAGGTGCTCCAAAGATTCCCAGAGAGCCTTCAAGCAGATATTTGCGTCCAGATTCATAGAGAAGTGTTCAGCCGGTGTCCGGTGTTTGAGAATATGAGTGATTCGTGTCTTAGGGCTTTGTCTGTAAAGTTTGACATAATGAACTATCTTCCAAGTTATTTTATTATCAAGGAAGGAGACTTAGCTAAATATATCTATTTCTTTGCTTTGGGGACTGTGGATGTGATTAAAGATGGAGGGTCGGTGTCTATTTTAGGTAAGTTGTTGGTAATCATATTTTATTTTATGCACTTGTGATTTTGCAGGTCATCCCAAAAAGATTTTTCATTAATATCATTTTTTAATGTCACCAAAATGGCAGCCATGTCTTTGACTGTTGAGTCTGCAAGGTAGTTTCAAAGAATTATTGAAATAATTGGCCACTTTTTAAGATTTAATCTAGTTTACTGAAAATAAACACCATAAGAAAGAGTACATCGAAATTAGTAAATTTCTCATGGAGTTTCAAGATTTTGGGTTTCATACCTTTTGTGTACCAACCTCCCAAACATCTCAAAAAATACAAAAAATAAAAATAGTGTACTTGGCACATTATTGATACACAACGATGTATATATATTCTGAAGGTCAAGGGGACAGTGTGGGTGGAGACTACATGTCAATCAAGACCAAAGGGAACCTCAAAGCAGACGCCACCCTAATGGCGCGAACTTTCACCGAAGTTCATTACGTGGCATGGTCTGACGTGTTTTCTGTGGCAGAGGCTTTTCCAGAGATTGAAGAAGCTATGTGTCAATATTTATACACTTTGGATATTGGTCGCTGTAACCAGGTAAGTGCATCCCTGGAGCATATAACGTGTTCCGTTGTCGACTGAACTGTGTATGCGATCGAGTTCATGATTTGTGACGTTAATGTGTTATCCTCTTCCTTGCCACAAGGTTTGTTCTCCGGGTTTACTGGATTTCCTTCCTAGGTGAAATGCCATTACAGAGTCATTCTGGTGGGCACGTTTTTCCTGGAAATGTTGACGAACCACCGACATGAAATATTATCTGTAGTTCTACTCAAAGATGACGGTCATTATCTTCAAGCACTTGTGCAATGATTTTTTAGTCAATTATTTGCAGTGAAAATACCCCCCCCCCCCCCCCTAAAAAGTTAAAATAAAAAAACGCTCACGATATGATGAACTACTTCGACGATACGGCGGCCATCTTGGATCACGATGCATTATGTGGCGTCCAGGGGTTAAATAAGGCTTTGTTACAGTAATGGCGTCGATTGATATTTCTAGCTCTTCACAAGAAAATACAACAAAAGATGAATTAAGACGGCACATTGATGACCTTTACCCATAAAAGGAAGACAAACACACGAAACTCTAAACTTTTTCCGTCATCTTTGTTTTGTTTTGCCACCTGGCAAGATGGCCGCCGTAACGTTGAAGTAGTCCATTGATTGTGAACTTTGCTTCTGACAAGCCATGCATTGTACTTGAAGAAACACCTCAAACATCAATCTGTCTGTCTGTCCGCCGGTCTGTCTTACCTTGTTTTCTCTTTTTTACTCCAATTTGATTGGATGCTTGTAGAAAGGTGGTGGACTCGTTGGACAAGGGCCATGGTCGGCACTTGCTCTTGGTGCACCAATAGGAATCTCACTCGTAAATATTGCTGATTTCAAGTCTACCCAAAGTAATTCAAAGGAGATTCAAGTCGAAGCTGATGTAAATAAAAACTCAAATCGAAAATCCCCAAGGCCTGCAAACCCGACTACTTGTATGAACGGGAGTATTGGGGAGACTCCTCCTCAGACTCTCTCGGATAAACATTTAGCCTGGACACTAAATGCTTGTCAGAGAATTGAAACGCTGGAAAAGAGACTAGTGAACGTTGAAAGCAAAATACAAGATATTCTTGATATTCTAATAGAAAACCGTGCTGAAAATGGAAGAAAAAAAGAATTAAGGCACAAAACAACATATTTATAAATTCATTATCCAAACTTAAACAACGGAATTAACTGATTTTTGCGATAAAATCTTTATTATTATTATTATTAAGAAAACAATACGTTCTTTGTTTGCTGATGAAATTTTCGTATATTACAAAATGTTTTGACGTGTGAGTTTGATTTTAAAACGACAATTCGATTATAAATAACTTTGAAAATTTCAGCTAAACTTATTTATTGTAAATATTCCTCCCACACCGCGCAACAAACAATTAATCAAATTATAAAACAAGGGTCAGATTTGAGCAGCAAAAAACAATTTAAAAAAGGTAAAAGCCAAAACAGTATATTGTAGTCTGCAGAGAATTGAATACAATTTCATGAAAAATAACCAGGCAGTTCGTCGATGTTAATTAACAAATCTGAAACAACAGAGATGGCAGGTGTGACAGAGTCAAAAGACACTATTTTGGACAGTAATTATTTAGACATAAATCTATATTTTTAATTAGGAATGCCTCGTGTACACATAGGAATGTAATTCTTTAGTTAACTGTTTGCGTGGAAAATGCGTAAGCAAGAAATAATTTCCGTACGTAATTACATTACAGTGAGTCATGCCTAGGTTTGGCGCTTGTTTACGTAAGTTCGTGTTTGGGACATCCTGTTTGCGCCTAGGGCGTGCAACATTGCATAGGATGTGTAAGGTCTTAAGAATGCAGGTTTTTCCATAAAAATAGGCCCAAACTAAGCTTAAATCAGTGTAGTAAAAGTTCTTGAAGACGTTGCACATATCAAGACAAGGAATTCTCTACGATGTAAAGGTATGAATCTTTGAAGCCTTTTACACTTATACCTAGGATAGATTTAGGACAAATCTATGTTAATATCGTTAACTAGTCGTTATATTTTATAGTTTAGATTTTCTACATATTTGTTAAGCATTCGTTTCATGTTGTAGTAATTCTAGTCGCATTAGCGCGTAATTTAGTACAAAGTTATTCACGCAGTAGTAATTTAGTAATCACGCTGAGTGTATCTTGTCTTTTAAACTCTTTAAGACGTTTACTATAGGATCGCTACCGCCTTACTCGCTTGTTTAACCTTTTTACTACGATAAATAGCCTTAACTGCGGGATAAAAGACCTTTTCTTTCCAACCTTTAATTTGTTCGCTACTTAAACTCTACACTCAAGGTCATTGTCGCGACCGCGTGTTCAGTAAACCGTGTAATTCTTAGTTTGTCATAAACAAAGGTTAAAATACTTACCTAAAGCCATAGTTAACCTCTAGTCAATTTTTCCTATTGCTTTTTCCATTGGTTTAGTTCATTTTAAACGGTTTACCGACTTGTACATTAAACTTTGCAACCTAGTAATTTTCACTCGCGTATTGTAAACACTGCTAATCAGTATGCAATATTCAAATTACCTGTGACGTAATTTACGTATTTCCGTTTCTATTTATATCTAGCAAAACTGTATTTTATTCATAACTTTTTAGCTATTTAGATAAGCTACAAATTTATTTTATCTCATTGTAAATATTTTTCTTGTTTTCATTAGAGATATCCTGTAATCTCGTTCCCGTTTTTTTTCATGTATTGTAAAGTTGTGTGAATTTTTCAATAAATTCTTTTGTCAAAACCACTTGCAATCTGATTCATAGCTGAGCGCCTTGCCGCCGGTTACACAGGCGCAGTAGATATACAGTCAATTCAAAAAAACGTTGTCGTCGACCGGCTCAAGCCTACGCAACTGGACCGAAAGAAATATGGGTAAAAATCATTGAAGCGGTTAAATATTCGTTCTGAATTAATTGTTCCGCTAGTTATAATAGATAATAATGGCGAGAAACAACCCAGCAAATGCATGTTTTTGGGTTTAGTGAAAGAAAAACAAAGTAGTTATGATTCAGTTCACAATTTCGAAAATATGAAGGCATTAAAAAAACGTCTACTTCAACACTTCCCGCTCGCCTACGAAGGTTCGTACTGTAAACCAGGCATAACTAGTCAGATAAAATTATGTAGTCAATTCGGCTTCAATGATTGCTACCCAGAGTTCCTTTCGGTCCAGTCGCGTAGGCTTGAGTTGGTCGACGACAACATTTTTTGAATTGACTGTATAGTTAACGGCATTGTCTTCAACCATCACCTCAAAAATATTTATATATTGTAAAATAATATCAAAAGTTCAATGCGAAAAGATTAGGTCGTTTGTGGACAAAGAAGCCTTAAAAGATACATCAGGAATTGCAACTATAAACTGTAAAGTAAATTAGTGAAAAAAACAAAACTACAGAACTCGTTAACCCGGCGTTTTTTCGTACCTTTCCTGCGTTTACTCAGGACCAGGCGTAAATCCAGTAAGGGTATTTTATGTTGGATTGTCGTTTATAAGAGCAAGGGCAAAATGGTTCATTTATCGAAATTTTATATCCCGCCATGCAGACAAAGCAAAATTCCATGATCGATATTTACCAATAATATGCTAGAACTTTGGACAGTCAACCAAGATTGAATATTAATTAAATATTTCGATTTTAAATATTAATTCACGCTTATTGACTGGGACCGAGGGAAACAGTGTGTTTTGTGGTCCCGAGACGGCGGAGTTTCCCGAGGCGAAGCTCAGAGAAATATTGCCATAGAGAGACCCGGCACAAAACATTGCTTTTCCGAGGTTCCAGTCAATAAGTGTTTTGTTATATACCAAGTGTCAAAAAACACAAAGCAATTATTTGATTATTTAATTTTGATTTAAAATCAGAAAATCACACATTTTTTGCGAAACCACTTAATTGCTATTACCGGTCAACAACATATTGTTCCCCTTTGAGAGCCGTTGCCGGGAAAACATTGAAAAGCGTTCACTTTCACGTGATACCCTCTCGCCCAATCAGAGTACGAGAGAAATGAACTTTGACAGTTGGTATATAACAAAGTGTGTTGTTCTTCGGTAACCGCAATCAATGCTAGTGTAGTTGTGTGACGTCACTAGACATGACGTCATTAGTTATTAAATAGATGATCAATTTACGAAATAATGTTTTCTCTGATCATGCTGTGCATTTCATTATTTGTATATTTTTATGAATTTATTTTTATTGCACTTTTTTGACAACACCGTAATTTTTTGTATATTATTTATACGATAAACGCTAAAAGTAATATGATGACAGTTAAATAAACTAACTGATTCTATTGTTGAATAAATCTGTTAATAAGTTCTTTGTATTGAAATCAAGTTTGTCCTCTTTTTTTCCTATTCCACCCTTCTGTCTTGTTGTTGTCATTTTGTCTGTCTGTCTGTCCATGACTGTTTATCTATCATCTGTCTGTCTGTCCATATGACTGTTTGTTTATCATCTGTCTGTCTGTTCATGACTGTTTGTTTATCATCTGTCTGTCTGTCCATGACTGTTTGTTTATCATCTGTCTGTCTGTCCATGACTGTTTGTCTATCATCTGTCTGTCTGTCCATGACTGTTTGTTTATCACCTGTCTGTCTGTCTGTCTGTCTGTCTGTCCGTCTATCATTTGCTTGGCTGTTTAAAATTCAATTTTCGGGAGTCTCCTTGTCTCTCTGTAATCCAAACCCAAATACGGGAATGTAAGAGAAGTGAATGCCATTAATACAATGGTACCAGTCGCTGATATTATCCTTTACAGGTGCCATGAGATTGCCATGGCTACACATACTAAACAGCAGCATGCACTTGTCAGTCTTTTAAGCTGGTCTACCATTTTCGCACGTTTCGTTTGCTCTTCGACGCAAAGTCTACAGTAGTCCAGGTACACTTTAACGAGGCTCTTACTGACAAGGTACACTGAACTAATTAAGTTATGAGTTGCTTCCACTATGCCTTTTTATTGCTTAACTTATTCTGTGAAGGATGGAATTTCTTCATGAATAAAGGCGCGATCACACGGAGCAATTTTCTCTGCAACTTGTCTCGCGCAACGACGCTGCGACACAAGTTGCGTGGAGCATTGCAGCGTATAACCCTACAGTGCAATTTGAGTTACGAGTTGTAGCAATCGTTACGAAAAGTAGAATTCGTTCCTCCTTTCGGCAACGATAAGATTGTGTCTCCTGCGTTGCACAATGTAGACACTCTAGCAACTTGTGTCGCAACGCTGTTGTGAGACAAGTTGCAGAGAAAATTGCTCCATGTAATCGCGCCTTAGCCAAGAATAAAACCAGCTTTCTTAATAACCTAGTGTTAATGCTGACAATCAACTTGATTGTAGAGTGGTTTTCATAAACCCGTGTGAAAATCGATTGTACAAATTAGTGCAAAGTTGTGTAGCTCTATGGTCTACTGTATACTGAACTTACTAATTTGTGCAATTTCTTACGAAGTGTTTCCCGGATATATGGTATTCACTCTAGCAACGGAAAACTCACTCTTTGAAAGCTATTTCGAAAGTTCTTTATATGCAAAAAAATGATCAAACATCTTTACTTCATCTGAACATTTCTTATGATCTTTTGTGCTTCGGAAAAATGATTTTTGTTCAATTGTTTTAACCCGCTTCCCAGCCCCAACTAATAGGTTGCAGCATAGTAGCAACCTAGATTAGCTTTCGATTATAGCGCCATGAACCCTCCTCCTTCCTACCTCCCACACACAAACACAACTTTTCTTAAGTATCCTTTGAAAATTCCTTCGTTAATCTATTTAAGGATAAGAATATTTACTGACTATACTGAGTAGTTTATAATGACATTTTTCCAGGTTTGCTTTTCTATCTAAAACAAAACTTAACGACGCACAGTTTTATATTATAAAAACACAAAAACAGCAGCAGTAGCTTTCAAATTTTTGTCCATTATTATTTCAAAAAGTTTTCCAAAATAATTATGGATAGATATAAATGCTAAATTAATTCATAATAAGCAATAGCTGCACAGGATAGCCTGGGGCTAGGTCTAACTTGGTGGCTAATCTTGCCAAAATTCTTCATGAGCTGTCTAATTATTCATCGAATTATTTTAAGATTCATTTGTCCTTGAGGTTTGAATAGTCCTGACAGACTGTCAATAAAGGATGCTGCTCGTTCCTTATTGGCTCGCTGTAGCTACCTTGGGTTCACAAGGTAAGAAATGTGTTTCAGCATAATTTATTTCTTTTCAAAAAGACGAAAAAATAAAATAACATTTCATGATTGCGCGCGGGGTCTGGGAACGGGAATGCGAGGGATAAAAAGACAAAAGCGATGGGCGCCATATTGGTTGGCGAGCGAGTTGGGGAAGAATTAGGAAAATATTAGGAAAGAAGATTATTACAATCTTTACTTCGACAATTTTTACTTCGACAGTTTCTTCCAAGAATATCCATGAATACCAACTTCGAGCAAAGCTGTTTACGAACTACAGCAAACATGTCGCACCACAACCAAACAACAGTCCTGTCAATGTGTCGTACAATATCGCCTTTGCTGGCCTCAAGAATATGGTAAGTATGCATTGAAATATTCAGTGCTGATTATGAGAATACAGTTCAACGTGATTTAATCATTAAATAAGCGGCTCCCTTAAAATGCCCCCCCCCCCCCTCTAAAAAACACCCTCACTATGACCGCTAAATAGAGGTCGTTTTATAAAGCCATAAGCTACGTCAAAAACACTGAAAGCCAAACTCTAGTTTTTTAAAAGTTTTACTTAAAGTTCATTAGGTTATCTTTCACATGACATGAAAGTAAAAGACTCAGTACTACAGTTGTTTCCATAACCGTGCCGGATTTGTTTACATTGTCAATCGCTTTAGCTTTGTATGGCAGAAAACTCTATACAATTATAAAAGCTTTTAAGAGCGAATGTCTGTAATGGTCGAGAATCGCCGGACAAAACCAAAAAATCAAATTCCATTTTATTTTACCAAAAGATACCTTTGGGTGGGTAGTCTTCGAAATGCATGTCCAAAAAGTCTGGCGATTTTTATTTTTTTCAAAATTCGCGAAAGTTGAAAAGAACCGCCGACAGTCATTTTCCGGCGACTCTATTTCCATAAAATTAGGCATGTTTAGGGAGTGCTCGTGCTCTAAGGAAAAATCCTATGGCATTGAAATTTTGTCCGTACATTGTTCATCATTTCTTGTTTCCAAAGATGTAAATCACTTTGGCATCTGTTGAATTCAAGCTAAGATCTCTGCCATCAACTTCCACCAACTAGGAGCGATAAGCTTCGAGCCTAAAATTGAGGTTAGTTTGCGACGCTATATTGAAGAGAGTATATTTTTTTCCACATAAATTTTAATATTCTTTGAAAGCCCTATCATTGGGCTTTCATCGTACCAAGTATCGTTTTTGGCCCGTTAATTCTCTAACTTCCAGAACTAAAGACGCTAGGACTATTTACAGCATTCGTGAGTTCATGAATAAATGAATATATAATGAACCGAGCATGACGCTATTTAGTATATGGTTTATTTCTTGCAAAAAAAAAAAACAAAAAAAAAACACACAAGAAAACGAGTCCTTTTTACTTTTAGGAGGCATTTTTGAGTATAACAGAGAGATATATGAATATATTTGACCGTAAAAGGTCAAGTAGCCACGCGTCTAGTCTTATGAAAATTTCATATTCATTTGTAGTCGGAATTTAAAATCTTCGGTACAAAGCTATTCTTGGCTTTTACGTGACGTCATCAAAAATTTAAACTCAAACCATGCCTTATATTCAAAAAGTAATAATAAATATATCAAGGAATCAAAGATTCAAGGCTTAGGAAAAGTTTCGTGTCTTCCTATGTTTGGACGCCGAATTATGGAGGTTGAATTTGTGTCACGCAATATTGTGACGTTCATCTGATTAACAATAAAAATCGGAGACCTTTCTTATGTATATCAATAGATGCTTATGCACATCATTAGGTATTCGTCATTGTCCATTCTATAAAGGTATGACATATGAACCTGAAAAAAAAAACGAAACTTTTTAAAAACAAGTCGCATTACCGGCGTTTGCATTACTACGCGGCCACCCCAGACAAAAATCGCGACGTGCACTTTGCAATAGACTGCCGTCAATCAAACACGTTGACGCCATTTACACGCGTGTGTGATTCAAAAGGCGCCAAAACTTCAGTCGATTGTTTACAAGTATTATGAGCCACACTCACCGGGTCTATCCGGGCAGATCCAAACGCGTGTAAATGACGTCAACTTGTTTGATTGACGGCAATCTATTGCAAAGTGCACGTCGCGATTTTTGTCTGGGGTGGCCGCGTAGCAATGCAAACGCCGGTAAGGCTTGACGTATTGAGCACTTTCGCGCTCGGCTAGCTGTTATTGCTTTACAGTAAAAAAGAACTCTCCTCTTACTAATAGTTTTTGACCTAACGTGTTAAGAACTAGTGGTGCACGAACAGTAAGAAACAAGTTCTTCGATGAGTGTTAAATAGGGGGCTTTCTTTCTTGGTTTGTTTGGTGGCACATCCAGGTCAAACGATTCACATATATGCTGCAATAGGCCAAGTTTCATCTTCTTCAGTGCCCCGCTACCGGCCAACTCGCAAATGTTGTACTGGTCTAGCACAATTGGGTGTTTCCCTTGCAAAGATGAAAGAATATCTTGGCGAGCATTGTCAAAATTAGCTTCCTCTTCAATGGCCTGGATGTCTTCTTGCGAAAGCAGTCTTTTCTTGGCTTTGGTTGCGAGACGCGAAAAGTATGATGAAATTTGTTGAGGACTTAAGAATTCAGCGACGGAAAAAAGTCGTTCGCCATCAGGTCCTTTTGCTCTCCTCATGTCTTTAGCTACAGCTTCTGCTTGAACCTTTTTCCCTGTGGATTGGCCAATGTTAAACTTTTACAGCAGGTACTCTTTTTGAGTTTCGTTAAATCGATGGGACTTCTTGCTTTCACGAAGTGCCCAGCCCTCCTTTGCTCCAGAGACAGGGTCTTCTTTGGCTGACTCGAGATGTTCACTCTGAATGACAGGCCTTTGTCCTATACCCTCTTCAAGTCTTGAAGCGTACTCGATTTTGGCTAGATCCATCAGGGTGTGTCGTTCAACATACTTGCAACATTTTTCAAAGGATAGGTGTTTTTCTAGATTTGTGTATCTCTGAAAAACACGCACACAGCCTTCTCGAGGGCAGGAAAAAACTTCACTTGAAGAAGGGAGACTGGCTTGAGGTGCCTGTGGTTCAGCTCTCTGCTGGTCGGTAGCGCCTATCCTTGCTGTAGATTTCGCAGCGTGATCTTTAAAATCACCAGGCGAAAAAGAAACATCCTGTAACCATTGATATTTGTCTGTATGCATAGAAAAATATGACGTCAAACAGTAAGTAATACCAAATACATTATTTCATTGCATTAACTAACCTGTACTAGTATTTACATTGATATTTCTCCCTTTACCAATGTTATATGCCCTCAAGGCTGCTAGTTTCCCTTTCTCATCAAACCAAAAGTTATTCAGCTTGCTTATGCCTATAAAAAGTAAATATGGAACAAACGTTAATAAGTCCATGCCCTGAACTTTGATTCCTGTCGATTTCTCGATTGCGGGACAAGCAAGGATGGTGTTGTTGGAATGATAACATCCAGCGTTGTCTTGGTAGAGGAAGCACCTCAAAATTTCTGGATGCTCGTTTCTGAGCGTTTGGATGACATGTTGAATTAGAGCGACTACTGCTGAGCTTCCCTGTGTGCAAGTTTGGATCACATGGATAAAAGCTTGGGACTGTAAGACACCCTTTGATCGCCGATATACAACAGAAATATGCCACGAAATACCTCTCTTCCCAAACCAATCAGTCTGGGATTCTCGGTAAAGTTGAGGGAGAAATTTCATGGCCCAGTCGTTGATGACTAAGATGGTATGCTCGTCCAGTTTCTCTATTGCATCTAAACGTGCTTTATCTTGGTTGACAGACCTCAGCAGGTGGCACTTCCATGCAATTATGCTTTGCTTTCCCTTTTGGCAAAGGTACATTGCTTCATCGTGATCATCATCGTTGGTGAAGGTCACAGTGCTTACGAGTTTTTCTATTTCCTCTAAGGTAGATTCCATTCCTTCGCACTCAGGGCATCTTTCATCATGCATGTGATCACAAGTTTTCTTGTGGTCTTTTTCCGTGGGGTCGCTTAGGGCATATACACTACAGTGACTGGGTACTTTGCATTTGTCACTGATGTGTGTGATAGTCTTCGGTTGGTTATGTCTCGATTTATTTGTTTTATCTTGACTCTATACTACATGTATTGATCAGTACGCGAACTGATATATATCTGGCGTACATGTGTATATATATACGATTACAATCATGTGATTAACTATAACGTAACTAGTTAAACAAAGATGCATTGTCACACAATATCATATAATGTTACATCCTCCTCTCAACGAACTACAAGTCAAACTTTGTTGTTGGTTTGACAACCCGTCCATATCTAGTTGTGTAGTTTGAGGGCGTGTCCATGCCACTAGTACTTTGTGGTACTTGGTCATCTGCTGGTGGCTTTGGTGGTGTATCTTGCTTTTGTACTGCTGTATCCGGTCGCAAGTCAGACCTTGTTCTGCAATATACAGTTTCATTATCATGCCTTTTCACAAGGTACGACCTTGGTTCTCTAGCTTGTTGCTGTACTACTGCTGGCTCCCATGTCTTCCATCTGTGATCATACATGCGCACTGGTTGCCCACCATATAAGGGTTGTTGTACTCTTCCAGTGGTACGGTTATAGTATTTACTCTGCTGTTCTTGTCGGTCAAGTAGACTCTCTCTGATCTGGTCCCTATCATTTCCAGTCTGGAATGCTCTTTGTGCAGCTGGTAAAGTGGTCTTGAACTTTCGACTGTTAAGAAGTTCTGCTGGTGACTTGAGGTTATTGTTGACTGGTGTTGTCCTGTACGAAAGGATCCCCAAGTATGGGTCCTCACCTCGCTCGTCACACTTCTTCAGGATGTTTTTTATGGTTTGCACCATTCTCTCAGCAAAACCGTTTGACTGTGGGTACAAAGGTGAGCTTGTCACATGATCTATACCATATGTTGCTGTAAACGAACTGAATTCTCTGCAGTTGTACTGCGGTCCGTTGTCAGTTATAAGGCGTGATGGAATACCATGCTCTGCGAATATACTCTTCAGGTGGCTGATGACGGCTGCTGAGGTAGTACCTGTGAGGTAACGTATGACTGGGAACTTGCTGTATTGGTCAGCCACTAGTAGGTAGTGCTTACCTTTGTACTCAAACATGTCAGAACTGAGTGTTTCCCATGGTCGGCTGGGTGTATCAGCTTGCAAGATTGGTTCTCTTTGGTTCTTTTTTTGATATCTCTGACATGGTTCACATTGTTCAACTATTTGCGTTATATCTTTCGTTATTCCAGGCCAGAATACACATGATCGTGCTCTGAGAAGACACTTTTCGATGCCTAGGTGGCCTTGGTGGAGGGCGCGTAAGATGTCAGCACGTAGCTTGGGTGGGACGATGATTCGGTCTTGCTTAAGGAGGATACCATCTTCGATAGTAAGCTCTTCTCGAAAATTCCAATAGTCTAGTAGAGCTGCTGGACAATTACCTCTCTGATCAGGCCATCCTCTAAACACGGTTTCTCTGAGAAGCGACATGGTAGAATCCCTTGCTGTCTCTTCTCTGATCTGTTTAAGTTTTGTAGGCGAGGCAGGTAGGGTCTTTGTGATGCAGTGGACATCTATTCTTGGTAGTTCTCCAATGGTTGGCCCTGTTTGTGGAGTGATTCTCGAGAGGGCGTCTGCAATGGGGACATTAGCTCCTTTAACGTATGTAACTGTGACGTCATACTTCAATGCGCGGAGCACCAATCGTTGTAGCCTCGGGGGGCAGCTAGCGAGTTTCTTTTTGAAGATTGACTCAAGAGGTTTGTGGTCAGTTTCTATCTTGCAGTGCTTCCCATATATAAAATAATGAAATCTTTCTAGGCCCCATACCACGCCTAGCGTCTCTCTCTCAATGTTACTGTAGTTTGATTCTGTATCTGTGAGTGCTTTCGATGCGTAGCATACTGGTTGGCCATTTTGTAGGAGGACTGCGCCTAGTCCCTTCTGCGACGCATCTGTTTGAATAGTTGTCTCAGCATTCTTGTCGAAGTACCGGAGTATTGGAGCTGATGCGATTTCTTTCTTGACATCCTGGAAGGCTTTATCCTGTTCTGTATCCCAAACAAAAGCTGTTTCAGCTTTGGTCAGTTCTCTTAGTGGTGCTGTGATTGTCGCTAGACGGCTGGAGTACCTTGTCAAGTAATTAACAAGGCCCAAGAAACTCTGTAAATCCTTGACGCTTTGCGGTGGTTGCATGTTCAATATGGCTGATATTTTCTTTGTATCTGGCTTAATCCCTTCAGGTGTCCATGTGTGTCCAAAAAAACTCACTTCTTTGCATTTGACTTGCACTTTGTCTTTATTGAACTTTATGCCCTTCTCTCTTGCGCGGCACATTAATTTGGCTAAGTTGTCGTCATGTTCTTTCTCTGTTTTGCCATACACGAAGTTGTCGTCGGCGATGCCTGTAACACCTTGCAGGCCTTCTAGGGATGAGTCGAGTTCCTTTTGGAAAATGTCTTGCGATACGTTTAGTCCAAATGGCATTCGCGTGAATCGATACCGGCCGAGTGGGGTGTTAAACGTGGTGAGCAGCGAGCTCTCTTTGTCAAGAGGCACATGCCAGTAGCCCTTCGTGGCATCAACAATACTAAAGAATTTAGCATTATGTAGTTGGCTTACTACATCGTCTATCGTCCTAGAGTGGTAGTGCTCTCGCTTTACCCATTTGTTGAGGTCCCTGGGGTCCAGGCACACTCTTAGCTTTGTTATCTCACCCTTGTCGTTGACTGTCTCGTTCAGGACTACACTGTTGACCCAGTCTGTAGGCTCATTTACTGCTTCTATAACTCCAAGTTCCTCCATGTTGTCAAGTTCGGCTTTGAAACGTTCGCGTAAATGTATAGGTACTGCTCTAGGAGGGTGAACGACCGGCTCTGCTCTTGGGTCCAAGGTGATGTGGTATGGCTTCATTTCAAAGGTACCAATACCTTCAAAACGGTCTTTGTATTCATGTATGAGTCTCTCTTTGGTTAGAGGACGGTTGTCTTGCAACTTTCCTTTTTGCTTGTTGAATGTTTCAATGCTGCAGTTGATTGTAACGAGTCCAAGTTGTTCGCACGTGTTGCATCCAAGCATGGCAGGCCCTTGTACATCTGTTACAGTAAAGGGTACCTTCGTAGTATTCCCATTGTAGTGTACGTACAGTTCACATGTACCGATACAACGGATTTCCTGTCCACCATACGCGGTCAGAATATGTGGTGGCCCGAGTACTTTATCTTTCGGTAAAGCGATTATCTTGTCGAAGTCTGTTTTAGACATAACATTGGTCTCTGCGCCCGTATCAAGTTTACATGATAACCTTGTCATTTTCTTGTGGAATGGCCTTGTTGTGACGTTAACGGTTGTAATCACTTTGTTGCGACTTGAACTCTGTAACCCGTTGACTTCAAGCGATCCCATAAAGAATCTTTTAAAATCTTCTTCACAGTGTTCAGGACTTGGTTCCTCGTTTATTTCGTGTACTTGTCTGCGCTTGTTACACATCTTACTGAAATGTCCTCGTCTGTGGCAGTAATGACATTCGACACCGCTGGCGGGGCATTTCCGGTTTGCTGTGTGCTGTTCATTCCCGCAACGGTGACACGTGGATTTGGTCGTCGATTTAGTTTCTTTATTCGTAGGGTACTGTTCATACTTGCGTTGATTTTGCGTTTGTCGCTGTGGACCCTCCAGAGCATTTACTTCATGGCTTGCGTTGCTCATCGCGACAAGTTGTTCACGTGTTGCTTCTTCGGTTCGTGCGATTTCCCTCGCTCTCTGGAACGTCAATGAATTTCCCTCTGCAATGCATTTCTTTCTAACAGTCTCATAGCCAGTGCCAAAAACTAGAGTGTCTCTCAGCATTTCATCTCGTAGTTCGACGGGAAATCCACAACTTTGTACGATGAGTTGTGCTTCTGTCAGAAAGACGTCTAGCGGTCTGCCGTTTTGTCTCACATTACGTATATTAAATCTGTTCAAGATATGGTTTGCTTGTGGCTTAACATGATCCTCAAATCTCTTCCAATATCCATTTATGTCCTTGTGCTCTTCCTCGTCCAATGTCCAAGTGTTGTATAGATCTAGTCCATAGTCTCCTGACCATAACAGTAGGTAGTTAATCCTTTGCTCTTTAGTTTTGCCCTTCAATGGCCCATCAAACATGAGTTCGCATTTCTGTTTAAAACGCTTGAAACGGTTATATAAATCTGGTCCAGACGACCAATCCATCTTTGGGGCTTCGAAGCCTGAAAGATCTCCCATTCTCGTACTGGATTTGCTGAACAATACGATGTATATACTAATGAATACGATGATGCGTGGCGGCGACTTGAAAATTGACCTCGGTGTTATTGTTGTGTAATCCCCGGGTGTAATCTCTCGAAGACTTGGCTTTACAAATAGGTTCTTCGAAGTAAGTTAACTGATCCCACTTCTGACACCATGTGATAGTCTTCGGTTGGTTATGTCTCGATTTATTTGTTTTATCTTGACTCTATACTACATGTATTGATCAGTACGCGAACTGATATATATCTGGCGTACATGTGTATATATATACGATTACAATCATGTGATTAACTATAACGTAACTAGTTAAACAAAGATGCATTGTCACACAATATCATATAATGTTACAATGTGAACCTACAATTAAAAAACGATGGGAAACGTACGATGAATATTATCTATCGATTCCTTGTCTTTGGACCAGCAATCACGTCCAAATGAGAGAATCACAGCAGGGGCCGTAGCGAGGGGTTGAGAATGGGGGGGGGGGGGGGGGGAGGGGCGTACATGGCCCTCCTAAAAGTTTCGTATCCAGCCAATTTTTGTTTGATGTATGAACAGTAGCGTGGCGAAAAGGGACACAGAGGAGACGTGTGCTTCCAAAAGTTTGCTGTTTCAGAATTTAATTAATTCATCTGGGATTCCCGCAGACTAGGCCGGAATAATGGTACAGTGCCCATGTATGATCGACACCTCGCCCATGTAGGGTCAGTTGATGTGGGATTTGTAGTCGTATATGTACCGACGAAATTACAAGTACCTTATAATCTCCTTTCAAGTAATGTTTTCCAGCCTTCAAGGATTCTTGTAGATTTGCAACCTCATCTTCGGAAGCACCAAGTGCCAACGTCTTTCCCAGAACCTCGGATAAGTCTTCAAATCCCCTTGCGCCTTCAGCTGCAAAATAATCAAGGCCTTGTAGGGACTTGCGCAAGGAGGCACTGCACTCCAACAGAATGCGTATCATCGTACTTTCACTGAATGGTTTGAAGTTTATCTCGGCACAATACTGCTTGTACTGTTCAACAATGTGCTGTGGGATGATTGTTCTTATTACGTTGGGTACAGCAAGAATTTCACCATAGGAAAGCTTCAGTTTCTTCTCGCCAAAGGGCAGATCTTGTACGATATGCGGGCTTGTAATAAAAGCCAGGAAATGGTCCAGTTGTTTTCTTTCGATGCGCAGACGTGCTACAGGCTTTACTTGAACTGGAGCAGCACGACCATACTGTAGGCGGTGGAGGTTTGCAGAGGTAAAGCGATACTGTGTTAGCCCTGGGATAAATCTTTGTATCTCCTTGAAGGTTGCCACCCCTGTCATTATGGAAAGAATTTGTCGACGGGAATCCCAACCTGAGACATTTTTGTACGCTTCAGATAGAGCTTCCAGGTAGTTAACTTGAGATTGGGATAGTTGGGATGCACCAGGGAGCGTACTCATTATGGGCGATGATCTTACTTTATTCCAT